>NW_012109997.1:274219-274756 GCF_000951045.1 Mandrillus leucophaeus | reverse complement strand
ATAACACTTATCCTACCCTGAATCTTCCCTGGCTTTCCTGACATCTTTAAAATGACAATTTTACCTATGACTAGCTAAATGTTTCACTTTCCCAATAAAAAGATCAAATGGACATCTTGGAACTAGCTAGGCTAATTCTAGTTTATATAACTAGAAAATAAACAATAGCTAGGAAAACTCTAAAAAATAAATATGAATGAGAGGAATTATACTATTGGAGAACAGATCTCTGAATTATAATAGAAAATATAGAAATTAACTAAAATACTACTGTCATCTGAATGGTATCCCCCAAAATTCATATGTGGAAACCTAATCTCAATAGCATAAGGGAGTGGCATTTAGAAGGAAACTAGGCCATGAAGGCTCCACACTGCTGATGGGATTAGTGCTGTTATAAAGGATGTCTGCTTATACACATCTAGATGTGTATAAGAGACAGCCAATAGGATGTATGTATGTGTTTATGTGTTTTATGGAATTAGCTTATGAGACTGTGGGGGTTGGCAAGTCTGAAATTTGAAGGGCAGGACTGCA
>NW_012109997.1:250815-274169 GCF_000951045.1 Mandrillus leucophaeus | reverse complement strand
AATTATAATAGAAAATATAGAAATTAACTAAAATACTACTGTCATCTGAATGGTATCCCCCAAAATTCATATGTGGAAACCTAATCTCAATAGCATAAGGGAGTGGCATTTAGAAGGAAACTAGGCCATGAAGGCTCCACACTGCTGATGGGATTAGTGCTGTTATAAAGGATGTCTGGAGGGAGCTTTGCCCAACTTGTAGCGTGAGACACAGAGAAGATCCCATTTATGAGGAACAAGCCTTACCAGATGATATGGTTTGGCTGTGTCCCCACCCAAATCTCATCTTATAGTTCCCATAATCCCCACGTGTCCTGGGAGGGACCTGGTGGGAGGTAATTGAATCACGGGGGTTGTTTTCCCCATGCCATTCTCATGGTAGTAAATTCTCATGATATCTGATGGTTTTATAATGGTCTGCTCTCTTCACTTGGCTCTTCTCCTTACTGCTGCCATGTGAAAAAGGATATGTTTTCTTCCCCTTCTGCCAGAATTGTAAGTTTCCTGAGGCCTCCCCAGCCATGCTGAACTGTAAGTCAATTAAATCTCTTTTCTTTATAAATGATCTAGTCTCAGGTATGTCTTGATTAGCAGCATGAGAATGGACTAATATACCAGACCCGAAACTTTCTGGACCTTTATCTTAGACTTCTCAGCTTCCAGTACTGTGAGCAATAAATTTCTGCTGTTTATGCATTATCCAGCCGAATATATTCTGTTATAGTAGCCTGAATGGACTAGGACAAATACATACAGTAATTTGAGAATATTTAAAATAAGTGTCTCATCGGGATCAAGGATGGATGTAAGATAAATATTGGTACATTTGGTGGTTATGGAGCTTATATGATATAGGTGCAATAATTTTAAAAGGTGGAGTATTTTGGTTTATTTTAAATTTGGGTTCTAATTTAAATTTTAATCAGAAATGTTGCAAAAAGAAAGTGGAAGCCAATTGGTAATTCAATAAGCTAGAAATCTTCCATTGTAGTTTTTAAGGAAATATCCAACTACAGTAGTCCCAAGGAAAAAGGCTGAAAAGTTAAGCCCAAGATACAGTCACAAGGGTGGCAAAACTGCAGAAGAGATGGACTGTCCAGTCTCAATTACTTCTAATGTCAAAGTCAGGACCCTTATAGGAAAGTGTAATTCTGAAGCCTAGGATAGATCTGTATATGTGGATGAGTCTGAATTAACTGGGTGTCAAAAGTTGCCCTCTCTCTCTTTTGTAAGACAGAAAGCTCTTACTAGTGACTTGACTTGTAGCTTCTAAGATAACACTTATCCTACCCTGAATCTTCCCTGGCTTTCTTAGTTGGTTTGTGTTGCTGTGATAGAGTACCTAAGAATGGTCATTATAAAAAACAAACATTTTTTTTTTCTCCCAGTTCTGGAGGCTGGGAAGTCCAAGATCAAGGTACTGACACCTTGTATTTGGTAAGGCCCCTGATTTCTACTTCAAAGAGGGTACTTTCAGTGCTGTATGCTCTGGAGGGGAGAAACACTATCCTCACATCAAAGAAGAGTAGAATAGAGTGAACACATTTCTGCAAGCCCATTTTATAGCAGCATTAATCTCTTCATGAGGATAGAGCTGGCATAACCTAAACACCTCCTATTAAATACCACCTCCCAACACTGTTGCATTGAGAATTTCCAACACATGATTTTTTTTTTTTGCAGGAGACACATTTAATTAAACCATCTGCAAAGTTTCATTGACTTTGTGACTTCAGGGTGATAATCAGTCAGGTATCAGCACCATCCTGGAAAAAAATGCCTTAAAGCTGAATAAATTGCAATACTTGCTTAATACCTACTGTTAGAAAGCAATGGAACATATTTTGGAGTGGGTCTTCAAAAATTTGAAACTAGGAACAGAACATATGACTGGTTGGTAAAAAATTGTTGACATGAGCAGCTCATCCATCACTTGCTGTTCAATGTTTTGGCAAGGCCATCTGACCAGTATCTGTTGTGATGGCTACCTGAAGGTTGGATGTGATGAGGGACTTTGCTGAATTTTGGATAAATGTCAAAACATTTCTGACATAGTATTGAGGAAAAGGCAGAAGGTCAGGGAGGCTGAATGTTAGAACAGAATGATAATGTAAGGCCTGAAAATCTGCCACTTTACTGTGTTTCCTGAAAGGGGCTAAAGTAACCTCTTTCATTAAGGCATCAAGAAATGTACTGGAAAAAGATGACACTAGATTATTTAACAAACTTGTGGTGGTCGTTTTTTGTTAGCTGGAGTTGATGGTAGGATTTGTTACTGTGGAACTTAGCTTCCCAGTATCAAATGAATGAGGAAATTAAAAAATGGTAGAGACCAAGTTGAGCACTTAAATGTGGGAGGCAAACTGGGTATACTTACCTTAATGGGCAAAAAGGCCAGAGGGGCAATCAGAAAACCTTGACCATTACAAATCTTTGGTATTGACTAATCACATGATGTTTCTTGAGTTAAGAAAGACGGACCACTAACAGGGGTGGTATTGGGTAATTGAAACTCAAGAACTGTTGAACAAAATACTTTGCAAGCTACTGCAATGAAAAATTATGGTCCCTTGCTCAGATTATTTCAAATTAAATTCACAAACCCAGAGCCATTGGTTGAAGAAGTCTAGGTCTTGAAAGACCCTTCAATGCCTCTAAAAATATATACAACCAAACTTTCCAATTCTTTCCCCATGGAAAATAACCTGTGGTTGTTTTCCAGGTGTGTTTGATCTAACATTAATACCCAAGAAACCAAAACACAATTATGGGCTTGCCAAAGTAAGAAATTATGAAGGTCAAGTGAAAATAATTTGGGGCAAGTCTATCTCTTAGCATATCTAAAAGTACCCATGGATACATTTTGTGATTATTACCCTGTAGCATATATTTAAAATCAATATACCTAGCAGCTGTCAGAATAATCACATAGGTTTCCTAATTAGAAAAATAAGAGACATTATAGTACGAAATAAAAATGTGAGTCTGAGAAACTTCTGGAAACTGTTCTGTCCCTGCCAAGACATAAATCAGAAGCAACAATGTCTTATGGGAAGAAATGCTAGGGGTTTTATGTTATTTAATCAACTACTATAGTCTTTCCAAAAATGAGATAGAAAACAGTCTGTGAAAATTGACAACCGTCAATTTGAACAATTGATAGATTCCATTTCAGCTGCCATGTTGGATTTTTATTTGAGCAGATCATTAAAGCCTCTAGCACTTTGTGTGTGTCATTGATCTGGCAAGTGTTATCTTTTTGTTCTCTATCAATAAGGAAAATAAAAAGCATTTTACCTTTTCATGAAGAGATAGTTGCAATCAGTCCCTGTCCTTCCCTGGGGGACAGACTAACTCTTTCTCTCTGTCCACTGAGATGTCAATTATCATAATTTTCCACACACTTTGTACCGGTTCACTATCTTGATAGCAGCATACTATTTGAACCTGGTGAGAAGAGTCACATATTCTACATGCCTAAATAAAACATATATGCCAGAAGGTAGAATTTAAGCCTATAAAGATTCAAGAATCTGCCACCTCACTGAAGTTAGGGTTCAGTAGTCCAGATTTGGTTAGCCTATCCAAAGTAAAAGCAAATTGCTTATACTTTACTTCTTTTTTCCACTGCAGAAAAGGTGCAGCTCTCATTGGGTATATTTATATTTTTGAAGTAATCTATCTATCCATCCATCCATCCACATCTCTCTCTCTCCCCCTCTCTCTCTATCTACCTACCTATCTCTATCCATCCATCCATCCAGTGGTGCTAGGATCCTCAATAGATAATGATGCTGCCTGGTCTTTAGCAAGACATGCTGAAATAATGGCTGATATACGATTCTGTGACTCTAAAAATCAAAAACGTAGGTCTAAAAACTATGGAATGAAAGTAGGATTGCCCTCATCCTCCTCAATTTCAGAGGCCCATTGGAGAATTTTTTTGTTTTTTATCCTCATATAACCTTAGTCATAAAGTTATTGATCTAAATTCTTCTGTCTTTTATCAAAGGCTTTTTAAACCAAAGAAAGAGTTCCACTGATCTTGGTCACTTTCTCACTCATCCAGTAGGGCAGTAGAAAAACAACAGAGTGATTTTAATGGCAGAGGTAATAGACTGTTATCACTATGAGAAACTTGAGTTGCTGCCACATATTGGGGACAGAGAAAGATATGTCTGCAATCCAGTGATAGTTTTAATATCTCTTTTAAGCTGTCACACCCAGTGATAAGTTTTGCCATACAATTGCCACAACTGCAGTTCAATAAGGACAAAGCAACTACAGACTCATGAGAAGTGACAGTCAGCATCACTTTACCAAGCCAGCAAAACAGACCAGTTGAAGTGTTGACTGAGGTGAGTGTATTCTAGGATCGGTGTTAAAGCAGTAGTTGATGACTTACAGTTATGGCCTGGGGATCAGCTTCAGCAGTGAAGGCTGAACACTCTTGCTATAAGTATTTAATTGATTGAGGTTGGCTACTATTTTGAACTCATTGTGCATTTTGTGACTCATTGGGCTTGAGTCTCCCCTCTTATGTTCTCACAAAAATGCAGGCTTCATATTGCAACGTGGAATCTGGATATAATGAAGGGCATGGATAATCTGAGTGATGCAAGGTTTTGACTCTATCAAACACTTACTGTACATCTATTCAGATAATCTCTTATTCACTTGTCCCTTCTTCTAGTTGTCAGTATAGCAATTAGATCTGTATGGACTCTGATTAACTTCACATAGTCACCACCTAATGCAGACAACTCCGCTCAAACTTTCTGCCTTTTGGCTCCATTTTGGAGCTTGTTTGTTGATGGTGCTGTTGTGGAAACTCACTCACTGCTCAACTATGTGCAACTTGGAACTGCAGTGAATTAATTCCTCATGTGACCAAACGTTGACTAATAGGAGATAGAATCTGATTAATATACTTTTCCTTTCTCATATAGAAGTCCTTAGACATATTTTATGTGGATTTTCAGGGAGATCCTAATCAAAAACCAATTGCACAACCAGGTTGATACTGCCTTATTTTACTGTCTTTCTCATCTTCCCTACTATACTCCTCAAATCCATTGTTGCTCTCTGGAATTTTACTCCCTGTGCAAAAGAAATAAGCTGTCTGGCTTAGGCTCTGCTTTCTGAGAAATTAATGCTAAGAAAGATAGTAAGAGATTTCATAGAAAAGTTAATGCAAAACAGATCTTCAATATATGAAAAGATGCTCAACCTCACACTAAAATAAGAGCTTTTATACAGATGAGATCAAGCATTCTGATCAGACATTAGTGGGTCAAAGTCAGCATATGGAACTGACCAGAAACAGACCTAAAATCTAGGTTTTAAGGGTCTCTTAGTGTGAGGGCTCTGGGTCAAAGGGCACCAGCTTCCTGAAGCATGTTATTCTTATGGTAGATTAGAAGAGTGCAAAGGAATCGTGCCATGCGTTTTAAGGCCTCAGCTCAAAAAACTGCACACTGTAACTTCTGATCACATCTGATTAGTTCAAGCAAGTCGTGTGTAGTGTGATGGATTCCCCACTAGGCTAAAGGGTGTATGTCTGCTGCCTGAACCTTGAAGGCTGGGCAGTGAGCCAAGGCCATGTTGTCCAGTTAAGGAACAGGTATCCCTGAGAACCCAAACATCCCTGGAGTGTCTAAGAACCTACCAAAAAGAAAAAAAAAGAAAAAAAAGAAAAACCCAAACCAGTCTCAGTTGGCTATTGCTGCTTTAATGCTCCCTGCCTCCCCGAGTTGGTGGTTTGCAACAACAAACATTTATTTTATCCTCATTGGTATGCAGATCAGCTGTGATTTGGTTAAAGTTGGCTGAATTTGGCAGAGACTCTGGTGAGCCAAAGTCAGCATATTGAGCTGATCTAAAACTGACCTACAGAAACACAGTAAGCAAAGAGGCAGAAAATTAGCTTACAAGCAGTTTAGAGATGGGAGGCAGTGCAGATCTCTAGAGCTGTCCTGCCACCATCCAAGAGTGTCCTGTATGTAAGTCCTAATAAGTTGACCTACTTGCCAAGGTGGACTTATCTAAGTCAATCTTTGATCTCTTAGTTCCTTTCCAGTTTGGGGATAGGGGGAGGTAACAATCTCAAGTTTTTCTTGTAACAACATGGTCAAGACCAAAGTCAGTGGGGTGGTATAAAATAAGAAACCACAAGGGTGTGGGAATTGGAATGAATATTTGCTAAATAATAATCCAATCCATTATAACTTCTATGAAATATGACTTAGTACTCTCTATCAACATAGATTCAGAAATTCCACATCCAGGGTTTTATAGTATATATATATATGGCACAAGTATAAAACCGTATGCCCAAATTTTAATCAATAGATGATTTGTAAAGTAAATCAAGTTACACCAATTCAACAGGCTCTATGCAGCCCATTAAAAATAATGAGGCAACATGAAACATACACTTGTGGAAGGATCACCAAGATATATAGTAAAGTATAAACACAAAGTACAGAAGAGTCTGTATAGTTGCTTTAATTGTGAGAAAAATATAAATATATTTGAATATATATATGCTATCTCTGAAAGGAGTTATTAGAATCTGACAACAGTAATTACTCCATTGAGGAAAAATGAGTGGCTGGGGAGAGAAGCAAATGGGAGACTTTCTTTTCTCTGTATGTTGTTTTATTACTTTGAACTTGTTGCAAGGCATATTTTTACTCACTTAAAAGTAAAGTTGCAAGATATAAGTTAGAAATCTAGAATTCTTCTCATTCATCATTGGCTTGTAATTGTTAATAGTCCAGAATTTTCTGAGTGTCTGAACCTTTATCTTTCCCTCTCTCCTCTAGGTAAAGCTATGGCTCTTTAGAAAAAGTCAACTCTCTGTATAAACTATTGTATCAGGAAAATCTTCTGATTCTGCCTCAAAATCTGCTTTATCCAACTTGTTCCTCCTTGCATTCACACACTTCTCTAATACTCAGTACTTACAAAAACTTTGCCTTGCTCTGTAAATTCCTGAAACTACTTTCATTGCTTTTTTAAACACTTCAAAATTACAGTAAGCATTTTATTCTTAAAGATTTTGGCCATTTCATTACTGTTGAGTTTTAGAGAACTCACCTAGTTTCAGACTCATACCATCTACTGATTCATCTCTTTATCTTCCTTCTTTTTTGCTCTGCTCTTTCCCAAATTTCTGCAAAAGTCCCTACTATGCTCCTTCTGTTATGTAGAGAAAAGTCCCTCCAGTCCATCCTTAAGCCTCAGGCAACAGACCTGGTCCCTGTAATTCAGGGGGCTCAGCTTTAGTTTCTCTGGCTACACCTCTTCTATCAAGGAGTCAAGGGACCAAGGAGGTAGACTCACTTTGAGTCCAGGCCTTTTCTTCTTCTGGACTATGTTCTGGGTACTTGAAATTCTAGAATTCTCTGTCTAAATTAACCTGAGTCAAGTTTAAGCAACTATGCCCCAGGGATGACTGTGTTTATACCACTGAGGAAATCCAAACCCTCTGAAAACGAAGTTCAAACTGGGTCTTCTACGTTGTTATACAGATATATTTATCAAGGTAGGAGAATAGGACATGTCTTATGTAATGGTTTGTTAGCTTGATTTTAACTTTAAATTTATGATTCTCTATTTGTACTCTTGCTGTGGGCCCTGAAATCTTTTGGCAAGAGCTAGTCAAAAACCATCAAAATCTATGCTTAATTGGGCAAAGTATGGGCTCCCCTTCTATGTGGGAGGGCTGGTTACTTTTTACCTGATGTCATATTTAAGAAGAATGATGCATTAAAATATTCCCTAAGGGCTGGACCTGGTGCCTCATGCCTGTAATCCCAGCACTTTGGGAGGCTGAGGCAGGTAAATCCACAAGGTCAGGAGTTGGAGACCAGCCTGGCCAACATGGTGAAACCCCATCTCTACCAAAATACAAAAAATTAGCCAGGTGTGGTGGCAGGTGCTTGTAATCCCAGCTACTCAGGAGGCTGAGGCAGGAGAATCGCTTAAAACCGGAAGGTGGAGGTTGCAGTGAGCCAAGATGGCACCACTGCACTCCAGTCTGAGCAACGAGAGAAAGTCCATCACAAACAAACAAACAAACACAAACAAACAAACAAAAAAACACTTCCTAAAAAGAGCCCTAGAGACCCATGTGGAGGTGGAAGGCCTGAGGAATAGCTTGGATAGAATGTGAATAGACTTTCAAAGCCCACATACTCCAGCTCAACGTGCAATCCTCTTTTGATCACAAGTATAGTTAAGACCATGCAGTGGGCACTCAGATTAAAAAATACATTCCAAAGGGAAGTGTATGATCCTGAGATGGAGCTAAAAAAAATTATCTCAAGCAATGGCATAAAGTGTGTGATTGCCTTTTGCGGGACAACTCTGGTTCTATTCAAGGGAGGGAGGTTTGGTTGATATATCAACAAGGTGTTAAACTTGTTTTCTTAGAACGCGACTTATATCCCTGTGTTGCAGTGGAGAATGGGGATAGTCTAACCAAAGTGGTTTATGAATTCTCATAGCCCTGCACCTCACTAGATAACACGATGCTCACTCTACACTTCTTCCCCACTTTGAAGGTTCTAAAGGATTCTCAGGAGTGAAAAACTATTTTTAGTTATGGAATTCAAAGGTAAGTAATTAAAAGGTAAGTGAACATTAGCTCTAGGGAAGTAACTAACTCTCCCTCTAGGTTCCCATTGATATGCCAAGCTAACCACAGGGGAGAAATTAACAATCAAACAAAAGAAAAAAACCAAACAAATATAAAACAAGTATTTAGACCATTTGCCTTTGGGAGTGAAGGAATAAAGAACATATTCATTTCTTTTTTTGAGATTCAACTAAAGTTTCATAGCAAGAAAAGACAAGAGTCACCAAAAGGAAAACTGATTGAGGCTACAGTCACCATAAACCTGACAAACCTGGAATGGTGGGTGTCTTTCAGGAATAAGGACTAAGACAGAATGCAAAATGCAATGAGTCTTAAACCATGATAAGCCTTGGATTAAACCCTTAGCCAAGTGTAACACAGAAAGCGGGGGATCATGCGCCTTCAAACAGCAACAATAGCTGGGAAACTGATCACTAAGCCACACATACTTGCAAAAATAGCAGACAGAGACACAAACACTTATTGGGGTGTAGAGCATGATGATGTATAAGCAACTGACTTCTCATATATTAGAATCACCTAGTATTGGGAGAATTCGCTCTCACTGTTTAACGTGGGTTCTTTTCTATTTCCTAAGTGTCTTGGCTGGGTTGAGAAATAAAGGGAAAGAACACAAGAGAGAGAAATTTAAAGCTGGGTGTCTGGGGGAGACATCACATGTCGGCAGGATCCGTGATGTTCCCCGAGCCCTGAAACCAGCAAGTTTTTATTAGCGATTTTCAAAAGGGGAGGGAGTGCCCGAATAGGGTGTGGGTCACAGAGATCACATACTTCACAAGATAATAAAATATCACAAAGTAAATGGAGGCAGGGCGAGATCACAGGACCACCGGATGAGGCGAAATTAAAATTGCTAATGAAGTTTCGGGCACGCATTGTCATTGATAACATCTTATCAGGAAACAGGGTTTGCGAGCAGACAACCTGTCTGACCAAAATTTATTAGGCGGGAATTGTCGTCGTCCTAATAAGCCTGGGAGCACTACAAGAGACCTGGGCTTATTTCATCCCTTTGGCTTGGACCATAAAAGATGGGACGCCTTAAAAGGGGCCGTCTATAAGCCTGCCTTCAGGGCGCATTCTCTTTCTCAGGGATGTTCCTTGCTGAGAAAAAGAATTCAGCGATATTTCTTCTATTTGCTTTTGGAAGAGGAGAAATACAGCTCTGTTCCGTCCAACTCACCGGCGGCCAGTTCAGTTCAAAGTTACCTCTCTTGTTCCCTGAACATCGCTGTTATCCTGTTCTTCTTTTAAGATGTTCAGATTTCATATTGTTCAAACACACATGCTCTGCAAACAATTTATGCAGGTGACACAATCACAGGGTCCTGAAGCAACATTCATCCTGCTCAGTTTACAAAGAAGATGACCGGATTAAGACATTAAAGTAAAGGCAGGCATAGGAAATCACAAGGGTATTGATTGGGGAAGTGATAAGTGTCCATGAAATCTTCCCAATTTATGTTCAGAGATTACAGTAAAGACAGGTGTAAGAAATTATAAAAATTTTAATTTGGGGAACTAATAAATGTCCATGAAATCCTCACAATTTGTGTTCTCGTGCTGTGGCTTCAGCCGGTCCCTCTGTTCAGGGTCCCTGACTTCCTGCAACAACCTAGGTTTACTGAAGTGGGGAAATCCGCAAGAGGAATTTTGGACTTCATGCTCTCTTGAACATATGATCATTCAAGTGATTAATTTGAATACTGTCTTAGTCCATTCAGGCAGCCATAACAAAATACCATACATTGGGTGGCTTATAAACAACAGAATTTTGTTCCTGGTAATTATGGAGTCTGAGAAGTCCAAGAGCAACGCACCAGCAGATTTGGTGTCTGGTGGGGGGACTCTTTCTGGTTCATAGATGGCACCTTATCATTTTGTCTTCACATGCTAGAAAGCACCAGCTCTACGGTCTCTCCTACAAGGGCATTAAAGCCTATTCATGGGGGCTCCACCATCATGACCTAATCACCTCCCAAAGATGCTGCCTTCTAATGTCATCACTGTGAGGATTATAATTTTAAAAGATATATTTTGGGGAATCACAAACATTCAAACCACAGCAAATAGATAGATTCCCATATATGTCATAAGTTTATAAAGTGAATATAGAATGCGATCTGTTATTTCTCAAATTTTTCCTCTTGCAAGAAATATTTCAGACTTCATGTTACAACATCTGTAACACTCATGTTACAATATCTATAATTTCTTTTCAAGATGGGATCATGGATTGTTGCCCAGGCTGGTCCTAAACTCATGAGCTTAAACAGTCCTCTCATTTTAACCTCCCAAGTAGCTGGGATTATAGGCATGCACCACTGTACCTGGTAATATCAGTAATTTCCATAGTTTTTAATTCATTTTTGTTAAACCATTGAAACCTTGTTAAAGTGCAAATGTTATCTAAGTTACTGGTTGAAACTAAGATGGTTAAATAAATGAATACTATAGACAGAAGGAGATAGAATTCTAATATAGTCAATTGGTTGCAAAAAGAAGCAAGTTTTATTTATCTTAAGTAGGAAGTGGAAACAAGTTTTTAAAGTCCATTATTGAACTGATAAAATGAAGGTATAGTAATCAAGTCTGAGAAATTCAGAGAAAGGATTTTGTTTTCTAGCCTAGTCTGTATCTTTTGTAGTAATACAGTTGTCCCCAGAAGGATTTCTACAATTGTATTATGGAGCAAATATACTGAGAGTAAAACCAAAAAAGAAAGCCTTGGGTCATAAATGGGGTCATGGTATGAGTTCCTAGATTGTGTGGAAAATGATTGGGAATGTCAGCTACTTAGGAGCTTGAGGCACGAGAATCACTTGAACCCGGGAAGTGAAGATCACAAGGATCCGAGATCCTACCACTGCACTCTAGCCACAGCAACAGAGTGAGACTCTGTCTCAAAAAAGCAAAAAAACAACAAACAAACAAAAAAAACCAAAACAACAACAAAAAAACCCAACCCCCCTCCCCCCCGCCAAACACACACACAAAACTTATTAAGAATGCAGCCCAGTGGTGGAGTGAGTCTGTTAGATGGACTGAAAGACTAAAAGAAGGAAAATGTACAGAAAATCAATGAATAATACAACCTTTTCTTTCTGGCATCTTTGCCCAATCAGTGACCACAAAACAGCTTTGTTTTCTCAGATACCATGGAGGAAGAATACCTGTATATTCTGTGTCTACTTAATCACCAGAAAATGCTGTTCATCAAAACAGTTCAGATTCTGGTCAAACCGGTAGCCACAATTAAAAAATATTGGCTGTAAGCAAAATAACAGCTTATTTCATCAAAACCATCTTTATCTGATTAAATTGACTTTCTAAACAACTTCTGAGTTTTCAAACCTCTGAGAGAGAAAGATATTATTAATGGGAGCATATACTGGGAAAAGATCTTGATCAGTTTCACAATCTGGCTACACTTTGAAAAAATAGAGCTTTTAAAAAATACTGGTGCCTGAGCCCCGTTCTAGATCAAGTAAACGCAAATCTTCAGGAAAAATTCTGAGCCTCAGTGTTAAAACAAAGTCTCCCCAGGTGACTTGTAATGAGAAGCACTGACTTGAAGAGCACTGTTGCCTGCATCCATTTTAACCTTAACATATCTGTATTTTCTTGGGGATATATAGCTGATTTTTCAGGTTTGTTTCCCTGAGATCTGATGGGATTGTTTCAAGGTGTGAGAGGTCATACTATTTTACCACAATTCTTCCTTTACCATTGCTACATTCCCTTACTGTGGCTTCCCTGTTGGCAGAGTACACTTTTCCACACTACTGACTTCAGGTATGGCCATATGAGTTAGTTGATGGGATGTGGAAGTGATAAATTGTGCCAGTTTTGATCTAAGGCCTTAAGAGGCATGGCAGTGCCCACCAACACTCAGGGAGCTTACTCTCTCCACGCAAAGAGCAGCCCCAGGTAGACACTGTTTTTTCAGCCTGAACACAGGAATAAAGGTATATGGAGGAAAAATATAACACCAAATCAGTAGTCCAGCCTGGTCCAGCTAAGTCGATCTGAGTCTGACTGATAGCTGCAAAACTGCAGCTCACCTACAATTCTATGAATCTGAAATAAGTTTAATTTCTTAAACTCTTTGAAATTTTGGAGTTTTATTTTAAATTCAGCATTATTGCAGGAGAAAAATAACCAACACACAAGTATTTGTAAGTAATCTGCATCAAGCAATGTCTAAAAAAATAGGTACTAAACAAGTATTTAAGTTAATTTGCTTTTATGGAAGGTTGCTTTACATTTACTGACACACACACACACACACACACACACAAATGGAATCACCAGATTTCAAAGTGTTTAAATTTAGGTTCAATGATATTAAAAATAATGCAGTGACCATTAGAATTTAAGTGGATTTAAATGGATTGTATCTCTATAGAATGTTATTCTGTTCATTTATAAAAAGGATATTAGTGAATATGCTTAACATTGCTTTTTCCAGTAGCCAAATGGATCAGGTTTTCATCCAGATGGTTTTATGGGAAGCATCTTTCTGCTCAGCTAATGCATGTATATGAGGATCAAGCTTTTGTACTGATTTGGAAATACTACTTGTACTACTAGGATATTGTTAAAATTTTTGGCTAAGATTAAGAGAATTGATTTCATCATATAGAAATCTCTGTTTTACATCACTGAGATGTATTTTATCATAAATGCCTAAAATTATTCATAGCAATAAACAGCTAACACTTCCTGAGCAATAACTGAGTCAAGATGAAGAGTTACGGGCAGAAATCTTTGAAAACTTAATTGAAATGCTAACCCTTTGTGATGCATAAGGAAGTTACAGAAAATTAAACAAGCAATCACAGAAACCTTTGAAAGAAAGAAAATCCTAGTTAGAAAACAAGATATGCCTTAATCTCAATTAAACTGTCTTTTTGAAGTTCTCTTTGCCTTGATAAAACATTGTGATTCACTTTATAAGTGTTTTAGTTATCTTTAATGTAACCTACTTTTTTTTAAAGGTGTTTTCTTAACTTCTTCCTTACAATAAAGATAAATTATTTTTATACTGCTCTTTGATGATCCATCAGTGATTACTAAGGGATTTATATATATAAAGTAGAGGTATTGAAGAAATGATCGTTACGTTATGGGTAAAACAAGATGTAATTATGTTGTCACTTATATTTTGAGACTTCTATAAGAATGCATTAGATAAACAGAAAATCCGTTTTTAAACTCTGAGACTGACATTCATTAGTGATGTTATTTATAGCAAAGGCAAAAATAACATAGCAGAATAATATATGAAATGCAATGCTCACACAAACTGTCTTCAGTGTCCAGTGTAAAAGTATTAATTTCACAGTATCTTGGGGACCAGGTTGATGCACCGCACATAATCCACAGTGTCACAAATGTCCTTAGTAAACCACACTCCCAATTGCAAACCCATCACACCTAATACAGCAGAATGTCACTCAGTGCTCACTGGGTTGCCAAAAAGTGCTAGTAGGGTTACCACTATATCACCTACCTTCCCCTGAGATGGGAGAAAGTAGACAATTCAAATTAGGTGTAAAGGAAAGCAGGAAGTATACAGTGCATTTTGATTGCAGGTATTTGTTTAAATCTATGGGACATGTTGATTACAATCTCATTCCATGCATTAATGCGGTCCTGCTGTTGATAAATGTGAGACTTTTAAATCATATTAATTAGGATGCTAAGATTATCCTGCAGTCAATAAGTAGTGGTTTATGACTATATGTTACATTGCAATCATTTACTCAGATTCCCATATTATCTTTCACTCACATCCATGGATTATATACAGATCTATGGCAAATATGTGCCCCGTTTAAATGCTCACAAATATAACACCAGGAAAATAATCTGTCTGTAAGAAACATAGGTTTAATGAGAAAAAATCCTAAGTGCAAAGGGGAAAGCAAAATCAGTTCCCAACTTTAGGCAGCCCAGAGACAGTAAGACACAAGAAAACACTACTGATAAGATGTACCTTCTTTTAAGAAAGTACAGCCAGACTTTTTTCCTTTTTGGGAGATGGAAACTCTTAAAACTCTTGAATCATGGGTTAGTTCAATAAAGAGACAATCTCAGAATTTCTGATAGTAAAGGTAGTAAAGGTAAGATATGAGGCAAAAAAAAAAAAAATTGTAGCACCAAAGAAAGGTTTATGGAAACCAGTTGTGTTACTAAGAAATGAAAGAACCTCAGGCAGTAACTTATATCTAGTCAAAGACATCGCCAAAATTTAAAAGAAAAGTGATGAGTAGAAGAAAGAGGTGCTTAAAGGAGAGAAGTGGACAAGTATAATACTATTTATAGAACATACATTACTTGTAGGTCACTTATATGTATGTTGCAAGGTAACTTTTAAAGTTTGAATTTCCATTTTTCGACGATGTAGTGTTTCATAGATACTGTTTCAAAAAGGGATACGGCAGCAGAAATGAGACCAGAAAAAAAAACAGTTCACTTTTTTTTTTTTTTGCAGCAGAGGGGGCATGTTGAAAAGCCTAGACACATGAGGTTACAGATATAATCTTGATATTGATAAAAGATATAGGATAAAATTGCTAAAGTGAGACAACTCTCCCTTCTACCTTCCTCCATCGCACTATACCCCATCTCTCTAATACTATGTCTGGGACAGGAAATAAAGTCGAAGGTAAAAGATGAGATATTAGATACTTTTAACTTCTACATAAAGTGTTATACTCTCGGCATTATGGACTGTACCTGGCAAGGCAGCAGCAATTCCATATAAATGTATGCAGATTAAGATGTGAAGAGCTGGCACGGTGACTCACGTCTGTAATCCCAGCACTTCCGGAGGCCAAGGCAGGAGGATCACTTCAGCTCATGAGTTCAAGACCAGCCTGGGCAACAAAGCGAGACCCTGTCTCATAAATTTTTTTTTTAAAATTAGTCAGGCACAGTGGCACACACCTGTAGTACCAGCTACTTGGAAGTCTGAGGTGAGAGGATCGTTTGAGCCCAGGAGTTCTAGGTTGCACTGAGCTATGTTGTATGACTGCACCACTGCACTCCAGCCTGAGTAACAGAGTGATGTCTTTTTTTTTCTCTTTTTAATAAAAATAAAAAATAGAAAAGAGCAGAAGGAACTTGTACTTCCTTCTTTATAGACTTTTGGGGAGACAATATCTCTATCTAAATTTATATATAGATCCCTAGATATACATATAATACAAAATGAGTGCATGATGTACTTAGGTGATGGTTCATAATGTGGCCTTTGATGGTCCGAATACACCAGGAGTATCACCGTTTACATTAATAGAATAAGTAGAATTAATAGTAAGAGCTATGCAATCTAAGAGCAGAAGAGACATCAAGGACAATTAAGGATCTGATGTTATGTTGGTGCAAAAGTAATTGGGGGGTTACTAATTACTATTAATAGCAAAAACCACAATTACTTTTGCACCAACCTAATAGAACCATGGTCTATGAATTGATACAATGTAAATCCCTGGAAAATTAAACAGGACCTTGGGAAAAGGCTAGCCATAAACTGAGATTATACACTATCATTTTAGTGGAATAAAGATATTTGTATAAATTCACTTTTGTACATTGGAGTTTGTAACTGAAATTCATACTATGTATGTATCATCTGATTTAACTCTCTAATACAGCTACAAAGTGTCTCATTTAACAGATGGAAAAAATAGATAAGAAAGGAAGTTAATCATTCAAATTCATTACTTAAGATGTGATGGATCCAGGATACAGAATGAGATTTATCTTACCTAAAGTTAACAATATTTTCTGTTGTTTTGTTTCTGTCTACTGTAAAATTATCTATATATCAAAAATGTACAAATGTAGGTTGACATAATGCTTTCATTCTTCAAATTACATGTTTTTGTTTTTTGAAGAACCCTGGCATGCATATATATATATACACACACACACACATATACACACACACACACACACTCCCATATACACACATGCACACCATGTATATATACACACCATATATATATACACACCATATATATACCACTTATATACACCATATTATATATCTATATACCATATATATATATAAAAATATGATAGATATTAGAAATGAAATTCAATATATGATGTTAGTTTAAGGAAACCTAGCTTTCTAAACTCAAAATTTACATAGTTTAATTTGGAGTATAAGTCTCATTTATAATACACATTTTATTAAAGCATGTTGATTCTTTCTAGACATAATTTTTAAATAAAACTGTTGTAGAAGAGTGAGTGGTTCAACTTTCAGTTCTCAGGTTGTTCATCCATAACATGGAGAGATACGGCTAAATTCTAAGTTCTGTTTAACACTACATTGTATGATTGTTAAATGAATAATTAAGAAAATTAATTAATGGATAAAATATAGTAAGACCATGCCACACTATGGTCTTAATGAGCAGTAAAGGAATTAGCCTAACTTCACAGGGTCTCAAAATACTATCTAAATGATATTCCAATACAAGCCAATATTTTGCGTGTTTTCCTTGGTTATATTACAAGTAGATGAACCAGACTGGTTTGGCAGAAAAAACTGTGTGAGAGAAATATGCTACAGATTGCTCCATTTAAGTATATAGAAGTGTTTCTTATCCCTTTTAACCATAGCTGGTATTCCCATGTACTAATGCATTATCATTCATTCAACCAGTCCTGCTACATTGACAGACTTTTAGGATGCATTCAGTCTTTTGCTATCACAAATAATGACACAAAGATAAGCCTCGCACAAATAATATTTTGTATTTTTGCCAATTGTATATTTTGAATACATTTCTAATAGTTAAGATTACTAAAGGCTTAAATACATACTTTTTATATGTTGGTGTTTAGAAAAATTTGTAGTTGTGCTGTAATTGGTTCATTTACATCAATATGTTGTGAGTTGTATATCTGTTATTTTGTTACCTAATACGAAAAATAATAAAATAAGTCCTTTTTTTATCCATTTCCTCTCCCAAACTTCAAATTAAAAGTGATATAACTGTACTCTTATTGAAAACCTATGTAGCTAGTCAGCAAACTTATTCTAGTTTCCAAATACTCTTCTCTGTCCACCCTCCCTCCCACCCCTCAAGGCTGTTATTTGTACTATACACAGTTAAAAAACAGTAAACATTTCTATACCACTAAAGTGGAGTAATCTAAAGCACATTTTATTAGGTAAAAATAGCAGGTGGTAAATATTTCTAGTATTCTACCTTTTGAGTAATAAAAGGGGATTTGAAATGCTTATGTATCTGAAAAGATGATGGAATAGTAAACAAAAAGTCGTTATTAACCCTTCAGTGTGAAAGGTGCAGAGTAAAAACAATGCTTCTGTGAATGTAAATTGTTTCAGAGTTTTCATTTTCAGTTTATGTAAATGCATTTTGTAACTTAGGAGGAAACAAAGTTAAACCAAAGTTGTGGGAAAATTCATAAAAACACGATACTGAATCAAAGCATCTTATTGTTTATGAAGTTGATGGTATTTCAACAAAACAGAAAAACATTATTTCAAGTAATTCTAAAACACAGTATTTTTTCAGTAGCTTTTCTGATGTATAATTTAGCTAAAATAATATCCATTTTAAAAATGTAGATTTTTATCATTTTTGGCATATGTACATAGTCATGTAACCCCACCACAGTGAATACGTACACTATTGCCAACTCAAAAATTCTCCTGAGTTTTTCACAAGCCTCAATTCTGCCACTTTGCCTTTCCTAGAATTTTATGTAAATATATTAATCAGTATGTTATATTTTTTGTTATCTTTTTTCATTTAACATGATGTTTTAGTTTTATGAAGTTTAATTTTTAGCATATTTCAGTTTTATGAAGTTTAATTTAAATTTTTTTGGTCTAGCTTATGCTTTTTGCATCCTATCTATTGAATATTTATCTAAGTTATAATCAAGATTTTCTTCTATGCTTTATTTTAAAAATTTTATTATTCCAGTTCATGCATTTAGTTATGTGATCCATTTTTAATTTTTTTGTTTTTATATTGTGTGAGGTACAGATTGATGTTACTTTTTTTTTTGACATGTAGATTTAATTGTTTTGACACTATTTACTGAATAGGCTATTTTTTCTCCATTTAAATACCTTGTCATCTTTGTTGAAAATCGTTTGCCCTTATATGTGTGATTCTATTTATGCGCTCTATTTTGTTCCACTGATTTATATATCTATTATTATATGAATACCAAGCTCTTGATTTCTGGAACTATAGAATATGTCTTGAAATAAGGCTACGTTAATTCTCCAAATTGTTGCTCTTTTTCAAAATTGTTTTAGCTATTCTAGGTCCTTTGCATTTCCAAATAAATTTTAGAATAAAGTACTCAATTTCTATGAAAAGGCCTGCTGTGTTTTTCATTGAGATTGTATTGAATCTGTTAATCAATATTGGCACACTGGCCACATTAACAATATTAATTCTTCTTCTTAATGAACATTTTATATAATTCCAACTGTTTATATTGTTTTGATATATTATAGTTTGCATTGCACAAATCTTGGACACCTTGTATTAAATGTAATCTTACGTGTTTTATATTTTCCGTGGTACTGTACATGGTATTTATTTAAACGTTATTTCCCAATTTTTTGGCAGCTAATATTTTGATTTTGTATCTTGTGACTTTGCTTAATTGACTCATTAGTTCTAGTACATCTCTTATAGAATAATTTGAACATTCTATGTAAATGATTATGCTATCCATGAGTAAATAAAATTTTACTTCTTTTCAAATCTATAGATTTGTTATTTCCTTCTATTTTATTATTTTATTGGCTAAATCTTCTCATAAAATGTTGAATAGAAGTGATAATCTTATTTTGATCTTAAATAGAAGGCATTCAATATTACACAATTAAGTATAATATTAGCTGTAGGCTCTTTATAGAGGCCCTCTATTAGACTGAGCAAGTACTCTTCTTTTTTTAGTTTGCTGATAGTTTATTATCATGGATGAGTCCATCTTTTTCTGTATCTATTTAAGTGATTGTATAATTTTGTTTCTCTTTATCCTATTGTTCTATTAAGCTACTTTGCATTCATTGGATTAGCCCCACTTGTTCATGATGTATTACTATTTTATATATTGCTAGATTAAATTTGCTAATATTGTTGAAGAATGTTTACATACAGGGTATGAAGTATGTTGGGCTTCCTGGTATTATACTACAGGTCTCTGGAGCTTCAGTATCTTACTCTTCTGTTTTCATACGGGATATTTCAATGGGTCTATTAATTTCATTGATTCTTTCTTCTGCTCACTTCAATCTGCTTTTGAGTTAATCTAACAAATTTTTTATTTTAGATACTATAATTTTCAGGTCTAGAATCTTTAGTTTTATATAATTTCCATTTTCTACGTAAATTCTTTATTAATAAAATAATTTAATTTAAAGTTATTTATATTACATACTGTGAGCGCTTTGCTTAATAAATCCAATACATGGGGCCCATGTCTATTGACTGCCTTCTCCCCTACCCTACTCCCAAAGATGTATTACACTTTTATTACATGTCCTATTTGAACACTGAACATTGGAATTATATATTATAACAACTTTGGAATTAGTGTGTGTGTATATATATACACAAATATATACACATATATACACATACATACATATAAATATATATATATATATTTTTTTCTATTAAAAAGTTAACTTCCCTGGAGTCACACATGGTAATCTGCAGCAGCTAATATCTCTGCCAAATTGTTGGCTTTTTTGCTACTATTTTTCTTACCTGGCCCCTGAAGTCTTCCTTCTGCCTATGTAGTTGAGAAACTGGTCAATTATTTAGGTAGAATTGCGCTTTGAGGTTCATGTAACTGTATCCATGATTCCCTTACTTCCCTTCACTAAATTTCCAGTTGTTCTTCCACCTCTGATTTCTGGTCTTTATCAGCTCAAGACACTAAAGTTTCCATATTTTTCAATTCAAATCTAATGATAATTGGGTCGTATTCTCTGCAGTTTGGGGAAAAAGCTCAGTCCAGCATGCAGCCAATTTAAAAATCTCACAAAGGCCAGCAACTTTGCTCTTCCTCACCCTCAGAAGAAAATTACTTTTGCTTGGGATGGGGTCAGGAAGCTTTCCTACCCTTTCCCAAGTAGCTTAACCTTGTTTCCTATAAAAAAGGAATTGTGAAGTGAGAGCGATTTTGTGCTTGTGCACCAATGAGGGTACCCTCTCATTAGTGCAGGCTGTCTCTGATCCTTCTCTGAACCATATGATGGAGGTCTATGGAAAATACCTGTAATTGTGGACTTCTCTTGTGTCTAAGGTTCCCAGGGATTATAAAGTCATGCAGACTCACACTCAAGAAGTCATTGACATTTGTAGCTGTGTTTTTCCTTAACTACTCATATGATAACCACCATTTCCTCCTGTACTCTGGAAAAACTAATACTATTCCTGTGCCATCTTTCCTTTGAATGGCTCATTACACTTTTGAATTTAGTTTAACTTGGTTGCTTTGGGACTTCAGTTCTGATAGATTCCAAAAAAGTTACGGTTTTGTACATCATCTAGACTTTCCCTGTGGAATGAAAGCAATAAAGCAGTGCAATCCTTCTTCCTCCCAGTTCATAAAAACCCTGAACTTATTCCCACAGCCAGCAACCCTTTTTAGGGTCCCCTCTATGCTGAGAACTTTTTCTGTTGCTTAATAACTCCTACTCTGCCTTACTCACTCTCTGGTGTTTGAGTGCCTTATTCTTCTTGGTGGTGGGACAAGAACTTGGAACTTGCCAAATTGTGGGAGCAGAAACTGCAGTGCTCCAGCTTGCCAAACTGCTGGTGGTGGGAGTAAAAGGGCTGTTTCACTTCCTTGTGCTTGCTGAACTGTGAGAGTGAAGAAGTCACTGGGCACCACTCCCTCCAGCTCACCAAACATCAGAAGTAGGAAGGTCGCAACAATGCTACTAAGAACCAATACTTCTAACCTAAAAAAAAAAAAAAGATAAGAAAAAAAGAAAGCAATTAACTCAAAACGCCATAATGTGAATTAGAAGTAATAGCATGAAACTTTGATTTGTTTAAAAAATATGTATTTACTAGCTCTACGCACTGAAGAGTCCTGGGAACAATGTTAATACTGCAGCAATAAACACATTAACACCCGCATTTTAATCTCTAAAGACATTTCTCAGGACTCCATTGAGAATTGCTTGTTTCAAATGTGTTGTAACAAAAATGCTAAATGAGCCTGGAAAATTGTGTTCTGCCAGAAAGAAAGGATTTCAGACTATTTGGTTATGACCTGATTTGATGGCTTAAAATAGGATGATTTTACCATAAAAAAGAATGATAATTGAAATGCATGTACACATGTCAAACATATAAAATTCCATAATCGTAATAATATATACATATTTATTTATAATAAAAAGATTAAAAATTTTTTCATTGGAAGTTTCTAGAGCACATTTTAAACCACTACTGTGATGTCTTTTACTTTTCTTCTGTAATTTCTTTGAAATTCTATCATTGTGTACATACTCTTGTTTTATACTTATATGTCTGCAAATGTATTTTCTTATTAAATTGTGAGGTTCTGTAGAAAGGTAGCATGACTTAGTTATTACTATATAGCCAGTGCCTGTAACAGTCTCTAATAGAATAAGCTCCCCAAGATGTGATGATTGAAGCCAGTAGACAATTGATTGATAAAGAGGCCACAATGTAATCATCATGGAAAGCAGTCTGATGATTCCTCAGAGCCAAAAACAGAACTACTATTTGACCCAGCAATCCCATTACTGGGTATATACTCAGAGGAATATAAATCATTCTACCATAAAGACACATGCACACTAATGTTCATTGTAACACCATTCACTATAGCAAAGAAATGGAATCAACCCAAATGCCCATCAGTGACAGACTGGGTAAAGAAAATGTGGTATGGATATACTATAGAATACTGTGCAGCCATAAAAAAGAATGAGATCATGTCTTTTGTGGGAAGATGGGTGAACTGGAGGCCAGTATCCTTAGCAAAGTAATGCACGAACAGAAAGCTGAATAATGCATAAGTAGGAGCTAAATGATGAGAAAACATGGACACAAAGAAGGGAACAGACACTGGGATCTTCTTGAGAGTGGAGGATGGAGGAGGGAGAAGTTCAGAAAAAAACAACTTTTGGGTACTAGGCTTAGTACTTGCGTAATGAAATAATCTATACAACGAACTCCCACGACATGAGTTTACCTATATACCAAACCTGCACATGTACCCCTCAACCTAAAATAAAATGAAAAAAGAGGCCATAAAAGGCCTCTTTGGCTATGTGGGCTCTTTTTTTGTTTCATATAAATTCATCACCCTTTACTGATTTATGATTAGTAAAAAATTTCTGTTGTGATAAGTTTGTGCCTCTGCTGTTTCTTTTCATGTGTAGAAAATAAATCATACAAAAGGAAAAACCTGTAGACTCTTTTCAAGATGTCAGTGAAACTGCTCACACGGAGATATAATGCTCTAAGGGCCCTGTGGTGCTAAGAGATTCTCTCAGACTTCCACCTCAGAGTCTTGCTCCACTTTAGGTACGTTCTGGCTCTACCTGGGGCACTGCAGCCTTCTAGTGCTTTCTTTAGCACTCCACTTTCTTAATTTTTTTAATTTCTTTTTTTTTTTTTTT
>NW_012109997.1:237429-248985 GCF_000951045.1 Mandrillus leucophaeus | reverse complement strand
AATGTAAATGATGAGTTAATGGGTGCAGCACACCAACATGGCACATGTATACATATGTAACAAACCTGCACGTTGTGCACATGTACCCTAGAACTTAAAAAGTATAAAAAAAAAAAAAAAAAAGGAATGAATTAATGACATTCACAGCAACATGGATGAGACTGGAATGGAAAAACAAACATTGTATGTTTTCACTCATAAGTGGGAGCTAAGCTATGAGGATTAAAAAGGCCTAAGAATGATATAATGGACTTTGGGGACTCAGGGGGAAAGGGTAGGGAGGGGGTGAGAGATAAAAGACTACAAATAGGGTGCAGTGTATACTGCCTGGGTGATGGGTACACCAGTATCTTAAATCATCACTAAGGAACTTATTCATGTAACCAAACACCACCTGTATCCCAATAACCTATGATGGAACAAACTTTAAAAAAGAACAAAGGCTCAGATAAAAAAAGAAATTCTTGCTCTTAATAAAGCTCTGTCATTGGTTAACTTTGTGATTCTTAGCAAGTCATTATAACCTTACTGAGCTTCAGTTTCCTCATCCATAAATGTGGGGAGTGGGACCAAATAAAATAATACACGTAAAGTGCTTGTATTTTACCAAGGCTTGATCCATGGTAAATATCCAATACATATGGATATATATTTTAAGTTAAATTTTAAATGAGAGTAAAAATCTGGATTTATCTAAATAAACTTCTTAGTAAACATAAGACTGGTTCTTATCTTGTGTTTCACAAGTATAATAGTGCAAAGAATAAGTAAAATGAAACCTAAAAAAGATCCAATCCTAAACTAGTACTTTACAATTGCATATGGTATGACTTATTAAACTTACTAATACTTAGATCTCCTCACATAGCACAAAGAATGTAGTATCTACATAATTCAGAACTCATTTATTTTCTTGTTATTTTTGCATAGGGTCCAGTATGAGAATGCAGAACTTGTTATGTGAAGGCTATGGAGTCAGCCTCACAGCATTCTGTCTGTATAGATGCCAATGACTTCACAACTACAATGTTATTTTGAGCAGTGAAAACAATTTATTAAAAATGAAGAAAAACGTAAATGACTCCTGTAAAGAAATTAAATTAATGTTAGGTGCTAGAACACAGATGTTTTGTGTGCCATACCTATGCAACCATGTCATTAAATTCAAATCTCTAATTAACAGACATCTGTTTCTTGTTCAAATTTGAAATGATTCATTAAAACCATTTGCAGAAACAAGTATAACTTGTGAAGAGAAAAAAATGTTCCTGACCTTTTCTCCACTTTAATTTTTTTCTACTTGGTAATTATTTTTAAAAACTGACTGGCTTACTGACTCAATGATTCAGAATTGAGACATATCTGACACTTCAAAGCCTGCCTCTCTTACTCATTAGCTTCACATCCTGTACCGACAAAAGATTGTGCATTAAAATCAGAAACATTAAATAATATTATGTC
Source organism: Mandrillus leucophaeus (assembly GCF_000951045.1). Lineage (NCBI taxonomy): Eukaryota > Metazoa > Chordata > Mammalia > Primates > Cercopithecidae > Mandrillus > Mandrillus leucophaeus. The sequence goes on along the minus strand of NW_012109997.1, from coordinate 247,524 downwards.
ATGAAAACAGGTTGCCAAAACTTGGGAAAAGCAGTATAATTAATTTTTGAAGAAAAGCAGATGAACTAAGTTTAGACTTGCCCTGTTGCTCAACTTCTGCTTATAAAGAAACATTAACATTTTAATTTAATTAAGCAAATATTGTTGAACATCTATCTAATAGGGAAGTAACTGTATTGCAGTAGATGGGGAAAAGAAGGCTTCAAATGAGATAGAATTTATGCAAATTCTAATTCTGAAACTAACTTTGTAACTTTAGTAGTTAGCTTCTCTGAATTCAGTTTTGCTTACCCATGATTATAATAGTGTTAAGACCAACATCAAGGAGCAAGATAGCTGAATAGAACCCTCTAGCAATCATCCGGTCTGCAGGAACACCAAATTGAAAAACTATCCACATAAGAAAGCACCTTCGTAAGAACCAAAAAATCAGGTGAGGGATCACATTACCTGGTTTTAATATTATGTCGAGAGAGACATTGAAAAAGGTAAGAAAGGCAGTCTTGAAACACCTATACTACTCCCCCATCTCACAGCAGCTCTGTGCAGTGGCAGGGCGGGGCAGTGGGGAGAGAATCTGTGTGCTTGGGGGAGGGGAAGTAAAATGATTGTGAGGTTTTGCATTGGAACTCAGGGGTGCCTTTTCACAGCAGAAAATACAAGGCAGAATTCAGCCAGTGGCCACAGAGGAAGCAAGCATTTAGACCAGTCCTAGCCAGAGAAGAATTGCCTATCGAAGTATTCAGAATCTGAATTCTGGCTAGCCCCATCACCTAAGGCTAAAGGACTCTGGGGTTCTAAATAATTTTGAAAGGTAGTCTAGGCCACAAGGAGAGCAATTTCTGGATTCCTGGGCAACTCCTAGTGCTCAGCTAGGCTTGGAACCAATGGACTTGGTGTGTATGCAACCCAGTGAGACACCATCTGTAGCAGCCAAGGGAGTCAGTTTATGACCCCCATCCCAACCCTAGGCAATGAAGCTTGCAATTCTGAGGGAAGCCCCAGGCAATGATGCTTGCAGTTCTTCTGCTTGAGAAAAGCAGAGGGAACAGAAAAGGGGATTTTGCCTTGGAATTTTGACACCAGTTCAGTCCCACCAAAATAAAGCACCAGGCAGAGTCCTGAATCCCCCATTTCAGATCCTGGCTACTGAATGATATTTCTAGACCCACCCTGGGTCAGAAAGGAACATAATGCCTTGAAGGGAAGGACCCACACCTGGTAGGCTTCAATACCTGCCGACTAAAGAGCCATGGGCATTGAATAAGCATCAGTGGTAGCCAGGCAGCAGTCACCACAGGCCTTGGGTGAGATCCAGTACTGTGCTGGCTTCAGGTGTGACCCAGAGCATTGCCAGCTGTGTTGGCCATGGGGAGAGAGTTCTCCTACTTGAGAAAAGGAGCAAGAAGAGTAAAAAGGACTTTGTCTTGCAACTCGGGTACCCACTGAGCCACAGAAAAATAAAGCATCACACAGACTCCTAAAATCCTTGATTGCAGGCCTTAGCTCCTGGATGGCATTTCTAAACCTGCCCTAGGCCAGAAGGGAACCTGTTACTATGAAAGAAGAGACTGGGAAGATTCATCATCTGCTGATCAAAGACTATTTGAGCCTTGAATAAACATCAGTTGTAGCCCGGCAGCAGTCACCACGGGCCTGGGATGGTAGTGGCTATGGGGAGAGATTTCTGCTTGAGGTAAGGAAAGAGAAAAGTAAAAAGGACTTTGTCTTGCAATGTGGGTACCAGCTCAAACACAGTAAACTAAATCACCAAGTATGTTCCTAAAGTTCCTGATTACAGATACTAGTTCCTAGACATTATTTCTAGCTGTACTCCAGTCCAGAAGGGAAACCAACAGACTGGAAGGAAAGACCTGGGCCTGACTAGATTCACCATCTGCTGACTAAAGAACTCTTAAGCATTGAATAACCATCAGCAGTAACTACGTAATAGCTGTCACAGGCCTTGGGCAAGAACCAATACTGTGCTGGCTACAGGTGTGACCCAGAACATTCCCAGTGGTGGTAGTCATAGGACTGCTTGTGCCACCTTTCTCCCAACTCCAGACAGGTCAGCATGGAGAGAGAGATGCTGTTTGGGGGAAAGTAAGGGAAGAGAACAAGAGTCTCTGATGGACAATCGGGGAATCAGCCTAGATCTCACCCAAGACTAGAAAGGCAGTACACCTATGAGTCTGCAAGAGTCACCCAGTTATGGAGCTTGGGGTGTCACCTAATGCAGATACAGCTATAGTTACCAAAGTCTTAGAATACAACACTTAATTCCCTTTGAATACTTGGAAAGTCTTCTCAAGAAAGATGGGTACACAGAAGCCTTGATTCCAAAGATTAAAATAAATACCTAACTCTTCAATGCTAAGACATGGATGCACATCCACAAGCTCGAGACCATTCAGGAAAATATGACTTCACCAAATGAGCTAAATAAGGCACCAGTGACCAAACATGGAATGACAGAGATATGTGACTTTTCACACAGAATATGTAAAAGAGCTGCTTTGAGGAAGATCAGAAAAAATTTGAGAGAACAGAGAAGGAATTCAGAATCCTGTCAGATGGATTTAACAAAGAGATTGAAATAATTTTTAAACTCAAGCAGAAATTTTGAAGCTGAAAAATGTGATTGACAAAATGAAAAATGCATGAGAGTCTCTAGACAGCAGAAAAGATCAAGCAGAAAGAATAGTGAGCTTGAAGATAGGATATTTGAAAATATACAGTCAGAGGAGATAAAATAAAAAAATAAAATGAAGCATGCCTACAGGATCTAGAAAATAGTCTCAAAAGGACAAATCTAAGAGTTATTTGCTTAATGAGGAGATAGAGACAAAGATTTGGTTAGAAAGTTCATTCAAAGTGACAAATAACAAAGAACTGCAAAAACTTAGAGAAAGATATCTATATTTAAGTACAAGAAAGTTATGAAACATCCAGCATATTTGACCCAAATAAGACTACTTCAAGACATTTAATAATAAAACTCCCAAAGGTCAAAATAAACAAAGTTTCATACAAGTAGAAAGAGGAAAGAAGCAAATAACACATAAAGAATCTCCAATGCATCCAGCAGCAGACTTCTCAGTGGAAACTTTAAAGGTCAGAAGAGAGTGGCATGACATATTTAAAGTGCTGATAAAAAACAATAACAAAAACAAAAACAAACAAAAAAAACCTTTTATCATAGAATATTATACCCATTAAAAATATCCTTCAAACATAAAGACTTTCCTAGACATACAAAAGCTGAAGAATTTTGTCAACATCACATCTGTCCTAAAAGAAATTCTAAAGAAACTTCTTCAATCATAAAGAAAAGGACTTTAATGAACAATAAGAAATTATCTCAAGGTACAAAACCCACTGGTAATAGTAAGTACACAGACGAACACAGAATATTATAACACTGTAATTGTGGTGTGTAAACTACTTGCATCTTGAGTAGAAAGGCTAAAAAATAAACCTATCAAAAATAGTGACTACAGTAATTTTCAGGACATAGACAGTAAAATCAGATAGAAATAGAAACAGCCAAAAGTTAAAAAGCAGGAAAGATAAGGTTAAAGTGGAGTTTTACACTGGTTTTCTTTGCTTGTTTCTTAGTTTCTTTATTTGTTTTTGGAATCAGAGTTTAGCTAACAGTTTAAAATAATGAATTATACAATGTTATTTGCAGTCCTCATTGTAAGCTGAAATCAAAAACCTATAATGAATTCACACACACACAAAAAAGCAAGAAACTAAAACATCCCACCAGAGAATACTTCCTTCACAAAAAGGAAGACAGGAAGAAAGGAAGAAAGAAATGAAGGAAGGAAGGAAAGAAGGAAGAAAAGGCCAAGCAAAAAGCAGAAAACAAATAAGAAAATTGCAATAGTGAGTTTTTACTTATCAATAATAACATTGAATGTAAATGGACTAAACTCTCTAATAAAAATATATAGGGTGGCTGACTGGATTAAGCAACAAAACACAAGACCCAACTATCTGTTGCCTATAAGAAACATACTTCACCTACAAAGACACAAATACACTGAAAATAAGAAATGGAAAAAGATTTTCAGTGGAAATAGAACCCCTCCCCCCAAAAAACAAAACAAACAAACAAACAAACAAAAAAACAAAACAAGAGAAGGTATACTTTTATAAGATGAAATAGATTTGAAGACAAAAACTATAAGAAAAGACAAAAAACATTGTTGTGTAAGGAGTCAATTCATCAACAGTATATAAGAATTACAAATATATATGCACCCAACACTGGAGAACTCAGATATATAAGGCAAGTATTATGAAAGCTAAAAGAGAGACCTCAAAGTTATAATAGTTGCAGACTTCAATACCCTGTTTCCAGCATAGGGCAGATCATCAGAGATAAAATCAACAAGGAAACATCAGACTTAAACTGCACTATAGACCAAACGGACAAAACAGATATTTACAGGACATTTTATTCAATGACACAGCACAACACACACTTTTCTCCTCAGCACAAGGTGGTTCCTAAGAATAGACCTATGTTAGGACACAAGACAAGTCTTAAAAACGTAAAAAATAAAATAAAGTCATTTCAAATATCTTCTCTGATCACAGTGGAATAAAACTAGAAATCCAAAACAAGAGGAACTTTGGAAACTATACGACACATGGAAATCAAATCATATGCTCCCAAATGACCAGTAGGTCAATGAAGAAATTTTTTAAAATTGAAAATGTATTTAATAAAACAAAAATGGATACACAGCATTTCAAAACCCATGGGAAAGAGCAATATTAAGATGAAAGTTCATAGCAATAATTGCCTACATCAAAAAGTAGGAAACTTTACATAAATAAACCTAATATCACATGTTAAAGAACTAGAAAACCAAGAGCAAACCAAAATACAAAGTTAGTAGAAGGAGAAAAATAAAGATCAGAGCAGAAATAAATTAAATTGTAACAAGAAATAAAAAAGGTCAATAATATCAAAACTTTTCTTAAAAGATGAACAAAATTAACAAGCCTTTAGTCATACCAAAAAAAAAAAAGAGAGAGAAAGAGAGAAGATTCAAATAAATAAAATCAGAGAGGAAAAAGGATACATTAAAATTGATACTACAGAAATTTGAAGGATCATTAGAGATTGTTATGAGCAACTATATGGCCATAAATTGGAAAATCTAATTAGAAATGGATGAATTTCTAGACACATGCAACCTACCAAGATTGAACCACGAAGAAACTGAAAACCTAAATAGACCAATACAAGTAACAAGATTGAATGAGATTGAAGCCATAATAGAAAGTATCTCAGCAAAGATAAGACTGATACCTGATGGCTTTGCTGCTGAATTTTGCAAAAAAATTTAAAGAAGATCCAATACCAATTATATTCAAACTATTCTGAAACCAGACAAAGACACATCCAAAAAGAAAACTACAGGCTAATATCTCTGATAAACATTATTGAAAAAATTCCTCAACAAAATACTACCAAACTAAGTTCAATTGCACATTAAAGTCATTAATCATGATCAAGTGGGACTTAGCCCAGGGATGCAAGAATGGTTTAACATGCAGAAATCAGTGAATGTGATACAATGTATCAACAGAATGAAGAACATAAACCAATACTGAAAAAGCATTTGATAAAATTCAACATTGCTTCATGATAAAAATCCCCAAAAACTTGGGCATAGAAGGCACATACTCCAGCATATTATGCTATACCATATATGGTAGACACATCTCGTTTCAAACTGAATGAGGAAAAACTGAAAACTGAAAAACTGAAAGACTTTCCTCTAAAATCTGGAACGTGATAAGAATGTCCACTTACACCACTGTTATCCAACATACTATGAGAGGTCCTAGCTAGAGCAATTAGACAAGAAAAATAAATAAAAGACACACAAATTAGAAAGCAAGAAGTTACATTTTCCTTGATTTTATATATATATATCTCCCCTTATATTTGGAAATAACAAAACTCCAAACTCCACCAAAAAATTATTAGAACTGATAAATTTAGTCAACTTGCAGGATACAAAATCAACATATAAAAATCAGTAACATTTCTATATGCCAACAGTGAACAATGTAAAAAAGAAATCAATAAATTTTTTTTTTTTTTTTTGAGATGGAGTTTCACTCTTGCTGCCCACACTGGAGTGCAATGGTGTGATCTCAGCTCACCACAACCTCTGACTCCCAGGTACAAGCAATTCTCCTGCCTCAGTCTCCCAAGTAGCTGCAATTACAGGCATGTGCTACTTCCTTTTGGAGTAGGTGACATCTCTTGCTGCACTGATAGGAACTTTGGCATATGTTTAAGGCCTCATCACTATTTTTGAAAATATTGAAGCTAAGAAGCCACTACCCCTGTAACGTGCAGTGACTGGAACGTAAAAATTACCACGGCCGGCTAATTTTGTATTTTTAGTAGAGGTGGGGTTTCTCTATGTTGGTCAGTCTGGTCTCAAACTCCTGACCACAAGTGATCCGCCCACCTCAGCCACGCAAAGGGCTGGGATTACAGGCATGAGCCACTGTGCCCGGCCTAAAGTCATCTTATTTACAATAGCTACAAATAAAATAAAACACCTAGGAATGAACTTAAGCAAAGAAGTGAATTATCTCTACAATGAAAACTATAAAATATTGATGTAAAGAATTGAAAAAGACATTAAAAAAGGAAAGATAGTCCATGTGCATGGATTGGAAGAATCAATATTTTTAAACTTCTCATACTACCCAAAGCAATCTACAGTCAACACAATCCCTATCAAGATACAATGTCATTTTTCAGGAAAAAATAATTCTTCTTATATAAAAAAATTCTAAAATTTACATGGGACCTCAAAAGATCCAGCACAGCCAAAACCATCCTGGGCAAAATGACCAAAACTCAAGGAATCACATTATCTGACTTGAAAGTATACAACACAAAACAGCATGGTACCGGCATAACATCAGACACGTAGAGCAATGGAACAGAAGAGCCAGCCCAGAAAGAAATCCACACACCTACAGTGAACTCATTTTGACCAAAGTTGCCAAGAACATACAGTGGGGAGAGGACAGTCTTGTCAATAAATAGTACTGGGAGAACAGTATATCCATATGCAGAAAAATGAAACTACATCCCTATCTCTTGTCATACACAAAAATCAAATCAAAATGAATTAAAGGCTGAAACCCAAGACCTCAACCTATGAGACTACTACAAAAACAATTGGGAAAAGTCTCCAGGACATGGTCTGGTTAAGGATTTCTTGAGTAATATCCCACAAGCACAGTCAACCAAATCAAAAATGAACAAATGAGACAACATCAAGTTAAAAACCTGCACAGCAAAGAAAACAATTAACAGTGAAATGACAACCCATAGAATGGGAGAAAATATTTCCAAACTACCCATGTGACAAGGGATTAATAACCAGCGTATGTAAGGAGGTCAAATAGCTCAATAAGATAAAATTTAATAACCCGATTAAAAATGAGCAAAAGATTTGAGTAAACATTTCTCAAAAGAAGACAAATGTAAAACGCATACAAAAAGATACTCAACATCATCGATCATTAGAGAACTGCAAATCAAAATTACAATAAGGTATCATCTCACTCCAGTTGAAATGGCTTTTATCTAAAAGACAAGCAATAACAAATGTTGGCAAGGATGTATGGAAAGAAAACCTTCATACATTGTTGGTAGGAAGGTAAGTTAGTACAGCCACTATGGAGAACTGTATGGAGGTTTCTCAGAAAACTAAAAAATGGAATTACCATATCATCCAGCAATTTCACTGCTAGGTAGGTACCCAAAAGAAAGGAAATAAGTATATCAAACAGATATCTGCACTCCCATGTTTATTTTAGCATCATTATCAATAACCAATATTTGAAACAGATGAATGGGTAAAGAAAATATGGTGCACATACACAATGGAATACCATTTAGCTAGTAAAAGGAATGAGATCTTGTCATTTGCGACAACATGGATGGAACTGGAGGACGTTATGTTAAGTGAAACAAGCCAGGCATAGAAAGACAAACTTCACATGTTCTTACTCATCATTGGGAGCTAAAAATTAAAATAATTGAACTTATGGAAGAAGAGAATACAATGATGCTCATCAGAGATTGGAAGGGCAGTGGTGGGTGTGATGGTTGATGCATACAAAAATATGGTTAGATAGAATGAATAAGAGCCAATATTTGACAGCACAACAGAGTGACGACAGTCATTAAAATTTATTGTACATTTAAAAATAACTAGAAAAGTATAACTAGAATGTTTGTAACAAAAATAAAGGATAAATGCTTGAGATGATAAATATCTCATTTACCCTGATGTGATTACACATTGGTGCCTTACCAAAATATCATGTTCTCTATAAATATACACAAACACTATGTCCCCATACAATTTTTTAAAAATAGGGCAAGCTATTTAGAACAAAACAAACGCCATCTTTAAAGCGCTGAAAGAAAAAAACAGACTATCAACCTAGAATTCGCTATATGACATAGACATAATATATGAAGGAAAAATTGAAAATTTTTAGATTTTAAAAAAGTTGAGCAATCTTTTCATCAATAGAACTATACAGGAAAGGTTAAAGAAATTTAGATTGAAGGAAAATGATACCAGAGAGAAAGTTACATCTACAGAAACCAATAAAAGCAGCACAAATAGAACATATATGGTTAAATATAAAATGAATTTTTCTTCTTTCTTAGCAAAGAACACTCTTAAATAAAAATAATATGTTGTGGCTTTTATAAGACATATAGAAATAAAATGTGGAAAAAGTGTAAATGGAAGAATACTATTTTAGTTTCTTACATTATACAAGAAGTGCATAATAATTCTCAGTTCACTGTTACAAAGACACATACTATAAATTCCTAGATTAACTACTAATATAATAAACAGTTACAAATAAATGTTAATAAATGAAATAAAATATATATATTTAAGCTCAGTTAATACTCAAAACAAGTTAAACAGAGGAGAAAAATAAAGCAAACTAGCCAATCTAACAAACAACTCATATGGGATAAATGAAAAGTACATAGCATTTTTTTATCTTTAAACCTAATTATAGAAATAAGGCACAACTCTTTGTGACACCTGTATCTGAGATAAGGCCTAGACTCAACAGGAAACAGTTGTTCTAATCTCCTTAGAAAAAGCCCTTTGAAGTACAATGACATTAAAATGTATTCATCATGCCTCTGATATCAGCCTGGTGATTGTTGCCATTTTTACCAAAATACCAAGCTTCATCTCCTGGTGTCTGGTTTCCGAAAAGGTAAAATACGTGTCTACAAAATGGATTCTTGAAGGTCAACTTCTAGGCTCCAATCCAGAATAAATAAACAAGAAAGATTGTTTTCAAATTATAGTTTCAGTTCCTTCCCAGTATTCTGTGGCTTATAAAAGATTTTTTTATAGACCAGGCATGTGGTGGCTCACCCCTGTAATCCCAACAACACTTTGTGAGGCCGAGGTGGGTGGATTGCTTGATCCCAGAAGTTCAAGGTCAGCCTGGGCAACATGGTGAACTGTATCTCTACAAAAAATACAAAAATTATCCAGGCATAGTAGAATATGTCTATTGTCCCAGCTACCCCAGAGGTTGGGTTGAGAGGATTGCTTGAGCCCAGGAAATAGAGGCTGCAGTGAGCCGTGATCACACCACTACACTCCAGCCTGGCTGGGCAACAGAGCGAGACCCTGTCTCAAAAAAAAAAAAAAAAAAATTAATACCAGGAGTTAAAAATATGTGGGTATAAAAGTAAGCGTTTGGGCTATATAACATAGATAGACTAACCTCCACCACTGTCACGAGTTTTCAGACTTTCTAAGACCCACCTCACATGTAAGCTTAGAACACTGGAGACAGTAGTGGCATGTTCAAGTGGAAAAATGAAACAAGACGCTATGCAAGGAAAAGGTCAAATCCCTGGCTACATTCCTGGGATTCTTTTTGATATTTTCCTTTTGGAGTAGGTGACATCTGTGGGGAAAAGAAAGAGAGATCAGCCTGTTACTACTGTGTCGATATAGAAAGAAGTAGACATAAGAG
>NW_012109997.1:227129-236364 GCF_000951045.1 Mandrillus leucophaeus | reverse complement strand
TGAGACGGAGTCTCGCTCTGTCCCCCGGCTGGAGGGCTGGAGTGCAGTGGTGCCATCTCAGCTCACTGCAAGCTTTGCCTCCCGGGTTCATGCCATTCTCCTGCCTCAGCCTTTCGAGTAGCTGGGACTACAGGCGCCCGCCTCCATGCCAGGCTAAATTTTGTATTTTTAGTAGAGACGAGGTTTCACGGTGTTAGCCAGGATGGTCTCGATCTCCTGACCTCATGATATGCCCGCCTCGGCCTCCCAAAGTTCTGGGATTATCCTCTTGGTTTTTGTATCTATATGATACCATGATACCGGAAAAATATTTTCATTTTCTCTGAAAATTTTTCATTTTTATTTTTGTTAGAAATCTAAGAATGGTGTTGAATAATAATTTTAGGATTGGAAATAACACAACCTAGTGGGAATGAAGCTGTTAGATAAAAGTTTAAATGGAAATTTAAGTAGGAGTTCTTACAAGGAAAAAGGACTGGGTAGATTTGGTGCCTAGAATGAAATAGAACCTAGTTGAAAAGGCATGTCAGGGTTGGAACGCAAAAATCCAGGGAGTTTCTGATTATTATAAGCACAGTTCCATAATAATTATTATATACAATTTGGGTAAAATAACATGTGAGGAGGAGGCAGGGTGAACAATAAAATTTTCCTTTAAGTTTCTCTGTTTAGTTGTTTTGGTTTCAAAAGACTCAGGAGAATTCTTAGATATAGACATATGGTATCATGCTAAGAACTTTGCACACAGTATCTGGTTTAATCACTACAATAATTTTTTCCTATGAATTCCAGATCGTTATTTCAAATTGTTTCATCTACAAGCAAATTTTTAAAAATTGTACCCAAACATTTTAACCTCCATGAGATACCCAAGGCTTAGAAGCTTGGTTCTATCAGTCAGCCAAGTTGGTTTTTCTCTTTGTACACACTAACTGTCATTATTATAACTGTGTTATACCGCGGCCCCTCAGCTGTGTAGGCATGAACAAAATCTGAGTGGTCACTTTCTGAGCAAGAAAAGAAGTATATCAAGCTGTTGGAATTCTTCAGGAAGAGAATTGCTTGCTGAGAAGGGTTAATATGGAAGAAAGATGTAGAACATATGGTGTTCAATGCATTAGTTCATGTTTTATCTCTTTGTTTCTTCAACCCAAATTGCTCTGTGCATGAGAGTGAATGCTTAAGACATTATGTTTAAAAACATGCTCTTGGGGACACTATTTCTACAGAATGTTAATAGGCATAACTAAAAGGGTTTGTAGGTCAGCATAAGTGAAGAAAACTGAGTGTAACAAGGTTAAAAATCTGTGTGTGCAAGAATGGAGAGGGGGCAGGTGGGTTCCTTTTTCAGAATTCACAAAGCCTTTAATAACTGCAGAAACTCTCAAATGTTCTAATGAATATTTCAGTGTAAATCTCCTAGGATGATTATAATTTGGAATGCTTCTTCAACTTATCTGGGCAGGGGTTTCAAAAATACAGAAAACATTTATTTGTTTACATATGTTTATGTGCATATACATTTACATATGTATGTATGATTTGATTGATTTGCTAGGTATGCAATTTTTGTGATAAGATGTGTATTATAAAACACTGGTCTCTACGAAAGATATTACTAACTAGCTTAAAATCTATGAATCAGTCTTCCAGTCCCCTATGGGGCCATTACTGGAGATACTGAACCTTTTTACTTTGTCATTTATCTTTGCTTATGGGCACAGGAAGACCATGCTGCAAGACCTGCTTCCTTCGGTAAGTGGTACTTACATGCCAATGTAATCTTATCTTTGAGTCTTTGGAAATGATTTGAACTTTTAAGAATAATGCACAGGCAATCACTCGGCTGACTATGATACCTGTGAATTTCACTGCGTGGTATTTTTGCATTTTTGACTTTAGGCAAGTCAGTTGATTATTCTGCAGTTTAATTTTCCCTTCTGTAAATGAAAATCTGAGCTAGAATAACCTTAATATCTCTTTTACATATATAATTCTCCTATTTTACCCCAAAGTTTAGTAAGATTTTAAACTCTACCAGATCAACAGCCTGTTTAGTAGCCTCAAGATTTTGTTATCAACAAATTAGCCTCCATGGTAAATTTCTCCAAGTATTTCAGAAAAGCTTGTTTGTACTTCTTTGCAACTAATTAAACATAGGAAAACATAATAAAGAGAACAGCTGGCATGGTGCCCAAATCCCCACATTCAATTAACCCCAACTGCTTTTTATGAAGTAATACATGAAGATATTAAAATGCCATTATTTTTAAAATACATACTTTTTTTCTGTTGGTTTAGAAATGCAGAATTACTACTTCTCTTCTCCTTCCTCTTTCAATCCTCATTCTACAGAGAATGGCAGGTGTGTTGCATTAGACCTGTGACTGTTGCCACATGATATTTTCCTGAGGTCATGTTTTTCTCTTTGTGCACACATTTACTAATTTATGAAAGTATATTTCTTGAAAAGAATATCTAAAAGGGAACATAGGGATGTGGATCGATAGGAACCATGACTTTAAAAAGAGACTAGTGGGAAACCACAGAAAATGTCAATATAAAAACTCTTATCAGCTCTACACAATGCTGTTTAAGAAGTAAGCTTTGCCTTGGGGTGCTCTAAACCAGTTATTCATTAACTGACAGGAAATGCCTGACCCAAGGGATATTATTATTTCGAACTTCATCTTTTGCTTTTCTTCCCAAAGTCTACAACGTCTCTATTTCACTGAATGCTTCTAATAAAATCCTTTTTCTAGCAACTACACATTTTCTAGAAAATGATAAACTGTGTCCAGAAGGAAAAATGGAATTTGTTTTAAATGTTGTCTGAAGGTTACAATCTTGTTAGAAGTCCATGAATTTGAAAAATGTTCACTATGCGATGTATGACAGCTCCTGCATTATGCAACAATTGACATCATATTAGCTAGTGCCACTCTCAGCAAATGTTTTTGTTCAGAAATTCCACCAAATGAAATTTTATTTACCTAACCCATAATTATTGTTCCTAAAATATTTTATATAATTTTTGGTTCATAATTAGTTTTCATTAAAGACTGATGACTGAAAAAGTGTGAACTGATTAAATGTATTCAATTTTATGCACATGTTTTTTCTTTTTTGCTAAAAGTTGTGTCTTACATCTCCTGAATACCATCTATCTTCTCTGAATTTAATATTTGGTTCACCAGAATACAAATGGTAGCATTTTGAAACTTATCTCTAACCGGAAAATGTTTTAGGATCATCCAGTGTTTTGTATGAGAAAAGCGTAAAGCAATACCTATAGCTGATAAAACTGTCTTGAATAACTCTGCTGTGCATTTAACTCCCGAGCTTTGTTTCCATAATTCCAACCTTGAGCAATGGACTTTGGGAGGAATTGGTAATAAAAGAAAGTACATGTGCACTCTAAATTGTAATGGCAAATGATCTTCAGTGTTTCTGGTTTTATGGTAAAAGGAAATCCAGGGTAAATAACTTAAGTAGTATGGGCTATATTTCACAGCTGCTTAGGATATTATGTTGTCAGGAGAGTGGTAGGTATCTTACATAACAATTAGTACCTGCCTGTATAACACCTGTTATGTATGTGTAAGTGCTCTTCTGCTTTTCTCTTTGGAGTATTTTAAAGATTCACTGGTCGGTGGCTCAAGCCTGCAATCCCAGCACTTTGGGAGGCCGAGGTGGGCAGATCACAAGGTCAGGAGATCGAGACCATCCTGGCTAACACGGTGAAACCCTGTCTCTACTAAAAATAAAAAAAAAAATTAGCCAGGCCTGGTGGTGGACGCCTGTAGTCCCAGCTACTGGGGAGGCTGAGGGAGGAGAATGGTGTGAACCCAGGAGGTGGAGCTTGCAGTGAGCCAAGATCGCACCACTGCACTCCAGCCTGGGCGACAGAGCAAGACTCCGTCTCAAAAAAAAAAAAAAAAAAAAAAAAAAAAAAAAAAAAAAAAAAGATTCACTGGTACTGCTTGGGTGACGTCAGGAAGGTAAGCAGTGTTTGAAATCTGGCTAAATGGTAAACAAGAATACTCACCAATATCCAAAAGGAAAAATAAGATACATTTAAGCAGTATTATGAAAAAGTATCAACTGGCTTCATAGGTCTCATTTATGAGTTAGAAGAAGAAATGAGACATGGTCACAGTTTCTCCAAAGATTTTGTTCCCAAATAGCAGTACTCTAAAAATAGTTCAAAAGATAGGGAAACAAATTATCCCTCATTGTATACTTACTTGCTATTCTCAGGTTTTGGACTAGGTAGACTGGCTTGTCTTCTGTGATTCATATATTTTTGAAATATTTCTCTCTAAAATGTTTATCAGTGTAAGTGAATTACAAGAAAATATTTTAGAATAATGAGGTCTAAGCACATTGAATACTTAATATTCTAATTAAGTTTATAAGAAGTGGTGAGGTAATAGGAGACCATATGACACCAGGCCTTCTTTGGGGGCAGAAGGATGAAATATATAGTCAAGGGAATTTAAAACAATATGAGAAGAAATAGGAGCATAGGCAAGAATAACTTGTAGCCATGTAGTAATTAGATGGAATGGATCTATGCAGACTAATATTTAGTATATATGGAGGGGAATGATCAACAGCAATCTAAGATAGACTATATATAACCAACATTTGAAAATCTACAGCTGATTTAAATGTGTCATTAAACATTTTCTGTAAAGTTGTAGGTTAACACAAACAAAAATGGCAATTACTGCAATTATTGTATGTTTCTAGTCAATAACTTTTACAGGCTCCTGACAAATCAGATTTCCAAGGGGTACCCTAACTTGTATTAATACAATTTTTTTGTTTTTGCACAATATGTTTAACATGAAAGAGTTCAGGAAAAGTGGCAGAAGAATTACTAGTTTTTCAATCTTATGCAAATTGAAAAACCCATTCATTACTGCATTCAAGCCTCTCTGGCATTAGTGGGCTCTGCAATTGGAGAATGAAATATTTACATTTTTCAATTTGAACACTCTAGAGTGCCAGAATGTCTATATTCATAATCTTAATGAGTAAAATAAATTTCAATATTAAATTTGTTTAAAATATATCTGAGAAATGAGAAAACAGAATTATCTATCCTTTCATTAATGTTTTAATTCAACGTTTTATGTATTCTACAAATAGAGAATTTGTAAAGAATTAAACACAATCGTAGGCACGGGGGATGCAGAAATGAATAAGATTCAGGGATGCTTAGTTTGTAATTGAGAGGATTGTTGGTAAGCATTCAACTGAAATTCAAGTGCAGTGTGGTTTGATAAAGATACAATGCATTATCCTAGAGGATAACTCCTGTGAATTGTCGTGCAGTTTATTCTGGAGTTTACTCAGGTGGGAATGTCCACTAGGCAAGGTGTGCATCCAAGAAGAATGATTTGGGAGTCATAAACATTGTGTAGGGCTCACTTCCTACCCTGCATCTTTCTCCACCAGTGCCTTCTAAGGCTTCTTTACCTGGAATTTAATTGTATCCTTGTCCTTTCATAATGCTTCCCATCAGAAGTATTACAATTTCCCAGTCACCTGCCAAGGATTGTATTCAAGGTGCAACTTAATAGCACAACAGCTAATCTACATCTTCATCTTTTTTTTTTTTTTTCTTTGGTTGAAAAAGGAAGGTAATTTCTGAGTGCCTGACACTGGCCAAATCTTTTTTGTTACCAAGTGACTGATGGAGTTCTCCCTGGCTGACTACCCCAGGACACAATGCCAGAAGAATCCTGACTCCTTTGGCTTGCGCAGGTAATAGGCTTCTGGGTACAGGCCACTTAACGTATTGTGACTACATTATGTAAAAAGGCTAAAGGTGTCTCACAATGAATCTGCCATACTTCATATGACAAGGATTCATATATGTGCACCTTTTGTTCTGTTCGTATTCTGCAAGGCTTGCCTCCTGACATTTTATTTTACCAGGCCCCATTCTCAGAGTGGTTGTAGCTTCCATCCTCAAATTTCAAACCAGATCACTACATTTCCATTAGCAGTCTTATTGTGGGCAAGAACAAAAATAAGCTACCATAAAATAAAAATGTAATTCTATTTTTTAATTCAATTTCCTGACCACTATATTGGAGCAAAATAGTTGTGAGGTCCTCAAGGGAAGGCATCATTTGTATATTTATGTGAGCCAGGTAGCCGTTATTCCTGGTTGGGTATTATATTTATAGATCTCTCTGAAGCCTCGTAAGCTTTAGCAGCACCAAGCTCTGAATTTACAGTTTATGGCCCTCTAGAAGGATTGACAGGAAATATGGACCATATAGAGATGTCCTGTTTTACATCACCAGGCATATCAGAGACAGCTGTAACCATCAGTGTCTGTTACAAATTCTAATCTGAATCTAACAATGACTAAAGCTGCAGAGCTTATTTACTGTCTTTTACTGTGTATTTCATGTGTCAACATTTGATGTGTTTCATCTGTAACACAGAATGAAATTTTGTGCTACTGTGATTTTCATGGTCTTTTTTTTAAATTTTATTTTTATAATGCAGAATGTCTCAAAGACTGACAGTCACACTTGACTCATTATTTTTTTGTTTATGAAAATATCAGAAAGACGACACCTAGGATAAGTTTTCAATATCAGTGTATTCAAACAATAGCAGTAAGAAAACAAAGGCACTTCCTTAAATCTTTTTCACTTAAATAGTAAGTATGATATTGTATTGGGGGAATGAAGTTATACTTGGGATTTTTAGATGTTCAATTTCTCAACAGATTGTTTAAATCAATAGTTCCTGAGGCAAGAGATATACATCACAATTAATGTCTGTCAAATTATTATTATATGGGAATCTGCAAATAATTTGATTTTAAGAAGGGCTCTTCATTCTCACCTGAGTAAAATATGTACTCCTATCTTTATAGGTAATGGATGAGGGAAAAAAATTGAATAATTATTTTTGTCTTCTAGAAAAATCTTCTATTGAAAAATATCAAGTTTAAATAATAATATTGTCCTGTCTCTCCTATTTCAAGCAACTATTTCAATGTAATTACCAAACAACAATCTTATGCCTGGAACTGTAAAAATACACATTATATTATTTATGTTTTACAACTCTATGAGGCAAGTTTTATTTTCCTCTCTTGGAGAAAACTGAGGATTAGAGCACTGTACTTTGGCAAGCATGACCACAGCCCTATTATGTAACAGAACATACATTAAGCCTTGTAGGATTTAATACTTCTGCTGTACACAAGCCAACCAAAGGCAAAAATCACCTTCAAAACAATGCTGAAGAGACATGGATCAGCAATTGTAAATAATTATATTAAATGAGAAGTTCATTTCTCAATGATGGGTCAACTTTTCTTCGCTGCTAATATTATTTTTGGAATATTTATTGCTCTTTTTATGGAATATCTGGGGCAGGTGAAACAAACAACCTTTTCAATTTTAGATGGGTAGATTCTAAACAGCAAATTAAATGTTTAATATAGTTGTTCTACGATTAAACCTCTTACGGGAGACCTTCCTACCAAAATAATTCATTCAGTAGGCAAGAAACCCCTACACAATTTTGGGTGACTTTTAGAATATTCTTCAGTTATGATGACTAAGAACAATTAATGTTCTAGAGGATTCTGGAATGTATGTATGTATGTATTTTGAGATGGAGTCTCACTCTGTCACCAGGCTGGAGTGCAGTGGCATGATCTTGGCTCACTGGAAGCTCCGACTCCCGGGTACACGCCATTCTCCTGCCTCAGCCTCCCTAGTAGCTGGGACTACAGGTGCCTGTCACCATGCCTGGCTAATTTTTTTTTGTATTTTCAGTAGAGACGGGGTTTCACAGTGTTAGCCAGGATGGTCTTGATCTCCTGACCTCGTGATCCGCCTGCCTCGTCCTCGCAAAGTACTGGGATTACAGGCCTGAACCACAGCACCCGGCCTCTGGAATTTATTTTTCTTTTATTTCTTGGGTTATCTCTACATGAGCTGCAGATGCAGAAGGCTTGCAAAGACTTCTGCCGTAGTTAATATGTGTTTTAGGGCTTTTATTCATTTGCATGACTGATATACTTATGTGTAAAAATGGCGTTTTATTGAAAATTTCTAGGGAGCTGCCTAAATGCAAAACATATTTTGAAAGGAGAAAAATGACATCTATATTTTTATAAAGGGTAACTGTAATCACAAAATAAGATTGACTTTTTAAATACACCTTTTTGTTTTGGAGTAGTTTTAGATTTTCAGAAACATTGCAGAGATAGTACACAGAGTACCTACATACCCCTACACCCAGTTTCCCTTATTATTAAAAGTTGACATTAGTATGGCACATTTGTCACTACTCTGAAGTGATAGTAATATGTCATTGTTAACTAAAGTCCATGCTGTATTCAGATTTCCTTAGTTTTTACCTAATGCCCTTGTTAGGTTTCAGGATCCCATCCAGCGTAACACATTACATTTAGTTTTCATGTTTCCTTAGACTCGACTGTGCCAGCTGCTCAGGTGCTCATTCTTTTTGAAGACCTCAGCAGTTGAGGAGTACTGAATAGGTATTTAGACTGAGTTTCTGGGTTACTGCAAGGAAGACCACAAAGACGAAGGGACATCATATATCACATCAAGGGTATATACCGTCAACATGATTTATCACTGTTGTTGACTTTAATCACCTGGCTGAGGTAACTTGTCAGGTCTCTCTACTATAAAGTTCTTCTCTCTCTTTCTATACTTTTCCAAATCTAGACTAACATCACATTTAAATGGTAAGAGATTTGATGTTTAGAGATTATCTGTAGCTATACAATTTATGTAGTTTTCTTTACTAGAGACTCTTTAAATTGATAAACAATATTAACTTAAAAAGTCAGCACTTTTCCCCATTATTTTGGTTGAAACCATCCAAGTGCTTCAATACAACACACAGTAGTTATTGAAAAGTATTAATTTATTTGTTCTGTCCCTCCGAAATACTTACATATAGAAAAAATAGGTATTGTTCTACCAAATGGATCCAGTGTTTGAATACAAGAGATTAAAACAGTCAAGAGCTGTATGTTTCCTCATCATGTGTTATCTCAGAAATGGTATTATCATCCAGATGTTCTGTCCTCTTGAAACTGAGAATGCCTGCTTTTTATTTTTCATTTTTTGCTTATGAAAAATTAAAGCAAAAATAATAGGAGAGAATATAACTAGGACAGATAATATTATTAAAAAATATAAAAGATATAGTGAGC
>NW_012109997.1:223001-224914 GCF_000951045.1 Mandrillus leucophaeus | reverse complement strand
CAAATTAAAACTACAATAAAATATCACTTTACACTTGTTAGATTGTCCATTATCAAAAGGATGAAAGAAAATAAGAGTTGAAGAGGATGTGGAGAAAAAGAACCTCTTGTGCATTGTTATTGGGAATGTAAATTAGTAGAGGAGTTATGGAAAACAGTATGGAAGTTCCTCAAAAAACAAAAAAAGGTATCAAGAACTACCATTTGATCCAGCAATTCTACTAACTGGGTATATATATTAAAAAATGAAATCAATATACGAAGAGTTTCTGCACTTCTGTGCTCATTCCGGCATATTCACAATAGCCAAGATATGGAATCCACCTGTGTGCCCATCAACAAATGAATATACACACACACACACACACACACACACACACACACACACACACAATGGTATACTATACAATCTTAAAGAAGGAAATTCTGTCATCTGTAACAATATAGATGAACCGGGAGGACATTATGTTAACTGAAATAAACAAGTTGCAGAAAGATAAATACCATGTGATTTCAGTGATATGTGGAATCTGTAAAAGTAGAGCGAATGGAATGGTGGTTACCAGAATCTGGGGATGGGGCAAGGGTTGGAGAGATATTGATCAGAAAGTACAAAGTTTCAGTTAGATAAAAGGAATATGTTCAAGAGGTCTATTGTACAACATGGTGACTGTAGTTAACAACAATGTATTGGAAAATTACTAAGTGAATTATTGTAAGTTTTCTCACCTCAAAATATCAGTATGTGAGATAAGACATATTAATTAGCCTGATTTAGTCATTCAAAAATGTCCACATATTTCAAAACATGTCGTACATAATAAATATATACAATTTTTATTTGTCAACTTAAAAAATTAACTAAAAAATGATGTGGTCTGGCAAAGGAAATAAATAACAGAATATGAATATATGGCCTATCCAGAGAACAAGTAACTGTCCTGTGTGTCTAGAAGTAAAATGGTGAACATCTAGAAAGGTGAATTAGACAGAAGCCACCTTTATAATATCCAAATACAATATTTCATTAAAATTATAAACATTAAAAAATATTTTAGACATCTCAGTATACTTTTTAACAGATACTGATTGTACTATCATAATAACTATAGATTTCTGAGAAGCAAGCCACCAACCCGTCTTCTTGGTTTAATTCCAAGTTCTAAGATAACATCCTTTTTCCTGTTAGAATAAAGAAGGTGGACTTTCTCCTTAGGTCAGCTAAGACATGGATCTGATTCTCTTTTCAAAGATCTTGAGCATCAATGCAAGGCATTCTCTTCCTATATGAAACTATCATATGGAACCAAAAAAGAGCCCACATAGCCAAGACAATGCTAAGCAAAAAGAACAAAGCTGGAGGCATCATACTACCTGACTTCAAACTATACTACAAAGCTACAGTAACAAAAACAACATGGCAATGGTACTAAAACAGATATATAGACTTAATGGAACAGAACAGAGGCCTCAGAAATAACACCACACATCTACAACCATCTGATCTTTGACAAACCTGGCAAAAACAAGCAGTAGGGAAAGGATTCCCTATTTAATAAATAGTGTTGTGAAAACTGGCTAGCCATATACAGAAAGCTGAAACTGGATCCCTTCCTTACACCTTATACAAAAATTAACTCAAGATGGATTAAAGACTTAAACGTAAGACCTAAAACCATCAAAACCCGAGAAGAAAACCTAGGCAATAACATTCAGGACATAGGCATGGGCAAAGACTTCATGATCAAAACACCAAAAGCAATGGCAACAAAAGTCAAAATAGACAAATGGCATCTAATTAAACTAAAGGCTTCTGCACAGCAAAAGAAACTATCATCAGAGTGAACAAGCCACCTACAGAATGGGAGAAAATTTTTGCAATCTACCCATCTGACAAAGGGCTAGTAACCAGAA
>NW_012109997.1:216407-218920 GCF_000951045.1 Mandrillus leucophaeus | reverse complement strand
AATCTATTTCTGTTAAACATTCTCCTGGTTTCCATCTATTTTCCTTTTCTATCTTTTCTGCCTTCCTTTAGATTCTGATGTTGCCCAGGATTCTTTGAGTCAGCTTTTTCTGCTCCTACACATTCTTCCATCACAACCCCATTCATTCCCAAGGCTTCATTTACCATCTACATGCCAACGATTTCTATGTTACTATGTCTAGTCCAAACCCCCCTCTGAGCTTGAGATTTCCATTTCTGACTGCTTATTTGACATCTTCACTTATGTATCAAAAGCATCTGAAAATCAGCCCCATCTAATTGTTTAAACTTGAAATATATAAATCATGCTTTACTCTGTAGTTTCTTAATCCCCATTTCTAATAAAAACTAAAAGCTGGTTTAAAAATATTCCTGGCAATTTATTGTGCCTTTGGGGGTCTATATTTTGTTTTTTGTTTATATTTTATCATGCTAATATACAAATAACATAAAATTAGCCTTTTGAACAATTTGTAAATGCAGTTAAACAGCAATAAGTACATTCAATTGATTACAAAACCACCACCACTATCCAACTCCAGAGATTTTTCATTAGTCTAAATCAAAGCTATTGTTTTAATCAAGAATATTTCTTCATAATCCACTGATTTTCTTCCATGATCATTGCTTCTATACTATATTATTGCTGTTGATTCCTAAGTAGTATTTCTACAAAAATACTTTATATTATAATCCAATCCTCATATTTTAGCTGATACTTTTTTTTTTTAAAGTTTTAGACTGTTCAAGGTTCCATTGTGTTTAGGAAAAAAAGTTAATGCATAAAGCAAGTCTTTTCTAGCTTCATTTTCTGCTGCTCTTTTGCTTAATGTGCTTTAATGGTTCTATTTAAAAGTTTTCAACTTTTTCATATCAGCTTTGCTTGCTCTTACCATACTTGGCAGTCTTTGCACGTGCTATGCCATCTCCTTGGAAATCTCTTGCCTTGCCATCTAAGCCATATTCATGCTCAATGTAGGAGACCTTGCCAAATATCCCAATCTAGGTTATGGTCATCTGTCACATTGTGCCATATCACCATGCAAGTCTTGATTTCTGTTACTCAGTGCTCTTAAAATTAACTTGGTCAAAGTTTTTTAACACTAGATTGAAGTTTTTCAGAAGATGATATCAATAGCATTTCTGATACTTAATATTTGTTGAACGTGTATATGTCTGAAATATTTATGGTGTCTACTATTCCACATACTATTTTAGGCACTAAAGATACAGCAGTGAGCCAAATTGAAGTCATTGCTCTCTTGGAGATGCCATTCTAATAATACAATGTTGACAATGAAACAAAACAAATAAATTCGTATCAGTTGATAATGTGCTAAGAAGAAAATTAAAGCAGGATAATGGAAGAGTGATTAGTATAATATTTTAAATAGATTGAACACAGTATATATATATTTTTTTGATAAGGCTCTGTTTAGTGAAATACTTGAATGAAATGAGGCACCATCAGGGGTATCTAACAGGAAAGCAATCTAGAAAGAGGGATTCTCAAAGGGCATGAAGCAGTGTGGGCTTGACTTGATCAAGGAGGAAGCCAGTGCTTCTGGAGGGGGCAAGTGAGAAAATGAGGGACAGCAGATGAGCCATCATCTAGGGCTTTAAGAACACAGTTAGGATTTTGAGTGAAATAGTGAGCTATTGGACATTTATGAGTGCAAAAGTGACATGATCTGGCTTTCTTTTTCAAAAGAACAGGATAGCTGTTTTGCAAAGAGTAAGCTTTAGAGAGTATGGAATTAGAAGGACCTCATAGGAAACTACTTACATGGTGCTGATGAGTTACGATGGGTTAGAGCGAAGTGATCAAAGTGAAATGTTTAGAACTGGTTTGATTCAGGATAAGTAAGGTAGAACTAACAGTATTTGCTTATGAATTTGCTGTGGGATAACAAACATGTAATGGCTTCCTATTTCACTCGAAGTCCTAACCATGGTCTTGAAGCCCTACATGATCACTCATTTGCTGTTCTCTTATCACTTTCCCACTTGCCCTACCCCAGGAGCACTGGCTTCCTCCTTGACCAAGTCAAGCCCATACTACATCAAGCCCTTTGAAAATCTCTCTTTCTGGATTGCCTTCTGTTAGATATCCACCATGATACCTTACTTTCAGTATTTGAAAAAATAAACTATAATATATATAATTCCAAGAGTTTTGACTTAAGAAACTGGGAGGATGATATTGTCATTTACTGAGATGAAAACAGAGGAGCAGATTTGATCGTGGCAATAAACAACTCAGTTCTGGACATATAAAGTTGAAATAACTCAAACATAGTCAAGTGAAATAGTGAGTAGAGAGTTAAATATATGAATAGATAAATTTGACTTACTGTGTAGTCATGAAACACTCTTTGAGCCTTGGTTTCTTGGTCTACCAATTAACCCAGTTACATTCTTTTTTTGTGATTAAAAGCAATATACATTTAAGTATTCAAACTATACCAACACAAAATAAGCATTCCATACATT
>NW_012109997.1:210317-215652 GCF_000951045.1 Mandrillus leucophaeus | reverse complement strand
ACATATTCATTTATTTAATGTAATAGACTTAGTTCCAAAAGTCAGAGAGAAGAGATCAAGTGAGATAGTCATTTCTGAGTTAAAGAAACTGTGACTATGGTCTTATAGAAACTCACTAATAAGCGTTTAAGAACTTCTATGATGGAGATCAAAAAGAATAATTCAAAAGAGATTTTCAAGCAAAAGTCAAATAAGTTTTTATATACATATATTTCCTTTGTGAAAAGCTACACTGTGGGATAGTAGTTCTGAAAATGAAAAATTTAAAATTAAAAAAATGGAAGAATAAAGCTAACAAATAGTAAAATGTTGACAGTGACTTGATCAGTGTGAAAATGTGTAAAGTAAGCAGACTGACAATAGTATATTAAACGCTGAGTAAGAGTCAGGCAGAGGAGGAGGAGTCATCACCAGTAGCTGTTAGATAAAAGGCACCAAAGCATGCTCCTTCAATTAAGTAACTGGCTTTTCTCTCCTTGTTTTGCTGTATTTAACTTAGAAGTCTGAGTTGTGATATGCGTCTTATCCTTATGTCTGGTTTAATGACCTTGAACATGAAAACCTGTCTTTTAACTTCCTGTTCTTGATTTGCATACTGATTATGATTTCCATTATCTTTGCTTTTGATCACTTAGTTTTTGTTTAGTTTACACCACAGATTTCACTGCTTTTTCCTGAATAACTTTGTATTGCCTCCTCTCCTTGATGACTTTGCTTGTGTATCTAATCCTTAGCCTCCTCTAACTCTGATTAACTCAACTATGGTGGCCCATATAAAGAACCAGACACCCATTGGCATTGAAGATGATTTAGTTTGGATAAGAGGTTAAGCGATAATTGAATATGTTTTACTGCCCCTTTTACAATCAGAAGGTGCTAAAAATATTCCTCTCACCTCTCAGAGTCCAAAAGCTGAGATATATCCCTGTTATCTTTGGTAAGGCCTTTTCCTCGATAGAGAATTTCCTGACTTCAGCATGTTCTCTTTGAGTGGAGAAAAAGAAAAGCTATTGTTGTTTGCAAAGCTCTCAGCTTTCCTGCAGAATGCATTGCTTTATTCATTAAATCAATAAATATTTCCTGAATGGGCAGAGCACTATAGTAAACACTATGAGAGATCTAAAGCAAGGTAAGGCTCAGACCCAAAACCCCAAAGCTTATCAGTGCTAGACACCTGGACCAAAAGGTCATCTCTGAATCTTGATAGCAGTATTTCATGTATATAGGTGGCAACTCTCTTAGGGTTCTTATAAAATTATATAATGGCAACTAAGTGTCTTGCACTGTGGCATGTTTTTGTCTGTGTCCTCTTAATGGAGATACTCAGAGAATGTAGAATTAAGGATGAAAGAAAGGAGCTGCATATACTTTCAACATACGTATTTTTAGAAACACAGTGCTTAATAAATGCTCTAATAACATTAAGCAAGATTAAAAGGGTTTTACTGATCTGTATAGATTTATATTTGGACAAAAATTATTTTCTTAGAATAAATTCCAAGTAAAATAGCTTACCAAATGAGAGTGTAAAAATAATTCTTATGGAGGTCCTTGCAATATGTCAGACCTGAGTGCATGTATGTGTCATGATTTCCTATCATCCTATTTTTTATGAATCCAAATGAATTGGTTGCTTCTACATCAGTATCTGAAATATGTTATGTTATATTCAAAAAGCAATATTATAACTTTTACTTAGTAACTTTTAACATTCTAACTGATTAACTTGTCAGCTGAATGTGTTTTCCAAATGCTTTCATTAGTTATACATTTTTTCTTTTCATTTATTTTACAAATCTTTCCAAAAGAAATATAAGAAATGATTCAATTTTCAGAACAAAAGATTAAGTTTCAAAAGCAAATACATGTCCAGATTCTGAATGGAGTGTCTCAAAGAATCTTCACCCTTAGAGGGGAAGTTATTGAAATTAGGTTAACTCTTTTCACGAATGAAGACTCTGTGATTTATGTCAAGTCAAGTTGTTTCTTTTCAAATTAGGCAGTATAGTGTAATGCTTACCTATCAAGGCATTTGAAAAAGACTCATAGAGGTTCCATGCCAGCTGTGTCTCTTTCTAGAAAGTCAGATATTCTCTCAATTATCATTATTATCTGTTAAATTAGAATAATAACATTTCCTACCTCAAAGGGTTATTTTAGGATTACATGTGATCCTGCATATAGAACACCTAGTAGGGGGTCTAATAATAATCTCTCTCAGCTTGACTCTAATTAGGGACTGCCCAAGTAGAAAGGTGAGAATAACTATTCACAGGCTTGTCTTTAAGAATCCATGAGAGACATTTAAGTTTAACAACACAAAGGAGGAAGACAGAACAAATATGTATGTTGGTAGTGGCTGGGGAATAGAGAGATGGTGGGCAAAAAGGAATTTACACCTTGCTGAAATCAGTTCAATGAAATATATTTAACGATGTATACCAAATCCCCAGGGAAATTTGAAAGTGCAATGGAATCTGTGAGTAAAATAACCCATTGAGGGTTGCAGATCGGGTAGTGATAATGGCAAGTTTGTACTGACCACATAACCAAAACATTAAATGAGCTGAGAATTAAACTCAGGTTGCCTGATTCTTAAGTTAGAGCCACTTCATCTTTCTTTCATACACCCCCTAGGATAACATTCCTTGGCTTTTCATTTGTTTTTTTTTTTGTTTTTTTTTTTTTTTGCTTTAAGTTAATGCAAAGATTGGTGCCATTGTAAATTCTTCTATAATTTAGAACTACTCTGGATTAGCTTAGTCCAAATTTGAATTCACTGATGATCAAACCAATAGTAACATTCCCAGGATATACAACTTGGGTTCCTGAAAGATGGTTCTCTTATGAAACAACAAATTTCAAAGCAAATTTTTTTGCCCATTTCTGTAGCAATCTTGTCTTATTTTCTTGTTCACTCACTGAGGTATAAGAGATGACAAGCTTCCTTTGACAAGGTTTTAATTAGTTTCCATATGTGATACTTTTATACCATGTGGTCCTGGAATTTTCTTTCTGTATGGGAAAAAAAGGCCACTTAAACTGTTTTAATTATTTACCTGCATCAGTTCTGATAATCCCCAAACAGATGGCTTTGCCACTTTTTTGCTTATTTGTGCTTCTGATTTTTTTTTTAAAGCTTTGCTTTCATTCCAGCAAGTCAGATGGACTAGTTTACTTTCTGAGCAATTGTGTTAGAGAAAAAGTAAAAGATCAACTGTAGGTCAGCTAAAGGATTTTGTGCAGTTAAACTCAATTACAGGGAATGACTGAAATGAATTTAAAATTGCCTTTCCTGAAGGATGAATAGATGTTGTCCTCTGGTTTCTGACAGGACAGTGCTCGTAGGGCTTTATCAAAATGGATAAATTTTGGCTTTTTAAAATATATTTTTGGTCATGGGAGTTGGGTGGCAGAGAAGAAAGTTGTTGTTTGGTTTGAGCTTCATTCTGTTTCCACAGCTGCATTAAACTAACAGCCAGTTTTGGCAAGAATAAATCATTTTGTATAAGCAAATGTGGGATGTATTTGACAGCAGTGACTAGTTTTTAACATAGATGAACTTTTCCACTCTTGAAAATGAAGGCGCTAGCTGTGCTGCCTTTTGAGAGTCAAGGGGGAACATTGACCCCTTTCTCTTCCTCTTTTTTCTTGACCTTGGTTAATCTTGTGCCTGGCAGAGAGCTGCAAAGAGGAGTCCACAAGAAGGCTTGAAGCCTACACTCTCTCAGAACTTTGACAATTCTTTCTAATCTCAGAGTGTCCCTTTATACCTCCGCCAGCCTAAAATGTTTCTTTTACCACCCCATCTCCTCTTTTCAAATCTCTGCTTTAAATTTGCCTCCTTCAAGAAACTTCTTGTCAAGCTCATCCACACTAATTCCCCAAAGCATTTTGTTTGGCATTTACAGCATGAACACTTATTCTTATTTACATATTATACTTGAACTCTTATTTAATATACGTATGAAAGTCCTGTGTTCTTAACTGGATTTTTAAATCCTTCTAAAGCCAGATATATTATTATTTCACTTTATGCTGTATAATACTTAATACTCTCTATCGAGAAAGCATTCCAGAAACTTTGAAATTCCCTCTTCTCCCACTTCTCTGCCTCTCATTGATTTTTGAATTGGTATCTCGAGTCTCTTTCCTTTTCTTGATTTTCTTGGCTCACGGTCCTTCAGTTTTAGCAATTGTGGCTATTTAGCCTTAGCTGATAACGTCATTCTCATTATTCACTACCCTTTTTATTTACTTCTACTTAATAATATATCTTATTTGCCATAACATCTGTTCTAAATTTTCACTAGACTTCTCAGTCTACTTAGCCTTATAACTATTCTTGACTACAGTAAATGACATAGGCTCCTACATTACTGCACAGTTTGAGGCTCTTCATCTCCTTTCTCCCTGCCTCTATTTTCTATGTGTATTAGTCAATTTTCATACTACTATAAAGAACTGCCAGAGATTGGGTAATTTATAAAGCAAAGAGGTTAGTTGACTCACAGTTCAGCACGGCTAAGGAGGCCTCAGGAAACTTACAGTCATGGCAGAAGGTGATGGGGAAGCAAGGCACCTTCTTCATGAGGCGGCAGGAAAGAGAAGTGCCCAGTGAAGGGGGAAGAGCCCCTTATAAAACCATCAGAACCCAGGAGAACTCACTCACTATCACGAGAATGGCATGGGGGAAACCGCACCCCTGATACAACTACCTCCACCTGGTCTCTCCCTTGACAGGTGGGGATTATGGAGATTATCATTCAAGATGAGATTTAGGTGAGGACACAAAACCTAACCATATCACTCTGTATCTTCCCATCTGTCTCCTTTGTAGCTACTGCCCCGGAAGAAGTGTCCTTCTTCCCCTCCAGCACATGCAGCTTATCCTTCCCATGACTTACTCTCCTCTCAGAAATGCTCACCCATGGATTACTTACTACTGCTACCGTCTCTACTCCCCTTACTTAACAATGTGCTTGAATCTGTCTCTGACACATTGTAGTTTCCCAAGAGCATTCTTGGATGAATGAATGAATGGTCTTTTCTACTGTAAAATCTAGCTACTCTTCTTCTATACTTTTAATATCAAAGTGCTGTATGTATTAGGCAACATTTGGTGTCTTCACTTTCTAATCACAGATGAATTGCATAATTCTGGAAATCACATTTCTGTGTTCATGACATCACTGAAATTCCTTTCAGCAGCAGACGGGAGGCTCCTCCATGTTGCTTTCTAACATCTTCTCTCTTGTTTTTCTTTATTTTTTCTCTTGGCTCTACATGTCATTCACTTAGTTTTCAAATTTTCGAATCTGGTTCACTTTTAATT
>NW_012109997.1:207234-210267 GCF_000951045.1 Mandrillus leucophaeus | reverse complement strand
GAACACTTATTCTTATTTACATATTATACTTGAACTCTTATTTAATATACGTATGAAAGTCCTGTGTTCTTAACTGGATTTTTAAATCCTTCTAAAGCCAGATATATTATTATTTCACTTTATGCTGTATAATACTTAATACTCTCTATCCAGAAAGCATTCCAGAAACTTTGAAATTCCCTCTTCTCCCACTTCTCTGCCTCTCACTGATTTTTGAATTGGTATCTCGAGTCTCTTTCCTTTTCTTGATTTTCTTGGCTCACGGTCCTTCAGTTTTAGCAATTGTGGCTATTTAGCCTTAGCTGATAACGTCATTCTCATTATTCACTACCCTTTTTATTTACTTCTACTTAATAATATATCTTATTTGCCATAACATCTGTTCTAAATTTTCACTAGACTTCTCAGTCTACTTAGCCTTATAACTATTCTTGACTACAGTAAATGACATAGGCTCCTACATTACTGCACAGTTTGAGGCTCTTCATCTCCTTTCTCCCTGCCTCTATTTTCTATGTGTATTAGTCAATTTTCATACTACTATAAAGAACTGCCAGAGATTGGGTAATTTATAAAGCAAAGAGGTTAGTTGACTCACAGTTCAGCACGGCTAAGGAGGCCTCAGGAAACTTACAGTCATGGCAGAAGGTGATGGGGAAGCAAGGCACCTTCTTCATGAGGCGGCAGGAAAGAGAAGTGCCCAGTGAAGGGGGAAGAGCCCCTTATAAAACCATCAGAACCCAGGAGAACTCACTCACTATCACGAGAATGGCATGGGGGAAACCGCACCCCTGATACAACTACCTCCACCTGGTCTCTCCCTTGACAGGTGGGGATTATGGAGATTATCATTCAAGATGAGATTTAGGTGAGGACACAAAACCTAACCATATCACTCTGTATCTTCCCATCTGTCTCCTTTGTAGCTACTGCCCCGGAAGAAGTGTCCTTCTTCCCCTCCAGCACATGCAGCTTATCCTTCCCATGACTTACTCTCCTCTCAGAAATGCTCACCCATGGATTACTTACTACTGCTACCGTCTCTACTCCCCTTACTTAACAATGTGCTTGAATCTGTCTCTGACACATTGTAGTTTCCCAAGAGCATTCTTGGATGAATGAATGAATGGTCTTTTCTACTGTAAAATCTAGCTACTCTTCTTCTATACTTTTAATATCAAAGTGCTGTATGTATTAGGCAACATTTGGTGTCTTCACTTTCTAATCACAGATGAATTGCATAATTCTGGAAATCACATTTCTGTGTTCATGACATCACTGAAATTCCTTTCAGCAGCAGACGGGAGGCTCCTCCATGTTGCTTTCTAACATCTTCTCTCTTGTTTTTCTTTATTTTTTCTCTTGGCTCTACATGTCATTCACTTAGTTTTCAAATTTTCGAATCTGGTTCACTTTTAATTATACCCTCTTTTTTCCCTTTACATTTAAGTGTCTTCCCAAGTTTATTTTCTTCGTTTCACCTACTTACTTTTTCCGCTTGAAAATCTTACATAATTGGGTGGTTTCAATAGTCATATTTTTCCTAAATTATCTCATAGTTATGTCTTTTGAACTAACCTATCTCCTATAGGAATTTCTATCCAGAATTCCAGAAAAATGCCTGATCAATCTTGGATATCCCATTGACACTCAAACTTAAATTCAGCACGCTGTCTTTGTTACTTTACAAACAAATCCCTAAAAGTATTTTTATTATTTGCAGTAATATTATCCAAACTATTCAATCCATTATTTTTGACTCACCTACAATGTGTGTCATATGTTTTGTCTTATTTCTCATCTGACTACAACCTCACCTGTTTAGGCTACCACACCTGTTCATGCCTCTATTATTTTTGTAGTTGGTTCTTAGTAATTACCATGACTCTATTATTTGCTCCACTAACCCTCTGCCCTCCTCTATGCCAGCTTATTTTTTCTCGATTGATGAGGCTAACAGTAGCTGTTAAATAAGCAATTAAATGTCAGTGGATAAATGCAACAAAATTTTAATTATAGCTCACATAAGGGTCCAAGATCATCCCAGGTAGACAAGGAAGGTTGTGAATTTGCCCCATGTAATTATTCAGAAGTTTAGACTGGCAGAGGCTTAGACAGTCAAAATACATGTCTCCCAACATTGCCTTGGGCCTCAGCATCCAACTGATTGGGTGGGATAGAACAGAACGGAATGCCCTGTGGGAGGTAATTATATGCACCAAGATAGAAAATGAAGGCAATAACTTGTGCATCAATTTCACAGGTTAGAATTTATGGTCATATGGCCACATGTCACTGAAACAGTTCTAGAAGGTATCATCCCTCGCTGTTCAGGCACTTCTTAGTAACAATTCCATAGCATGGAACAGTAAAGCAGAGTAGAAATATTTCAATAGTAAAGCCATGTGGGCATAGAGTTTGCTTTGCTAATTTTTTTCTTGTAATAATTCAATTTCTTTAACAAATATAAAAGTGTCTCACCACATGTGTGCACACCTTAGGAATCAGAAGTGGAAATTTACATGTAGAATAACGGATACACTTTTATGCAGTTCTGTATTGTCCAAGTTTGACCCATGACTTTTTATCTCCTTGGAAGCTCTGAACACCAAATTTGTCTTTCCAGCCAAGTGAGGCTGCCACAAGGTTTTGGACACTGCTTTCTTACTGGCTTTTATGCCTTAGGAATAGAATCAGCAAATAATCTTAAGTGAAAAAATAAAGTTATGGTAAACACAGCACTTACTACAACATAATTACTGTTTCTTGGAAATATTATATTTTTGTTATCAATTGAAAGGTTAGTTCAAGGTAACCTATTCCATTTTAACTGTAAGCAACAACTCCAATAGGAGATTTTGAGCAGAGTAGAAATGAAAGATTTGACTTAAATTTTAGAATATCATTGTGAATACTGCGTAAGAATAGACTATAAGGGAGGAAGGGTAAAATTGTGAGGAAAAATTAGGTAGCTATTAAAATAATCCAGGTGAGAGATGAGCATTAAGAAAACATTGATAGTGCTATATATCC
>NW_012109997.1:193286-206439 GCF_000951045.1 Mandrillus leucophaeus | reverse complement strand
TGAAACCTAAGTAAAATAATCATGGAAAATCCTTAGGAATATGGATTTATGCTGGAATCACAAATTATTCAAATTTATAAATTGAATGTAAAGGATACCTTCATTTTTAGAGGCAAAATTTAAGGTATCTGCAAGATAATTTACTAGTGTCTTTTTAAAATTTGATGCTCTATTTCCTTCCAGCTACCCCATTATCAATAAATATCTAAGGTGAAATGAAGAGAATGCTAAGAGTTACCTGAAGCAAATTGTATTAGTAAAAATAATAAAAATTTAACTGACAAAGACTGACAAACCAAAAAATGCTGAAGTTCAACTTTTTTTTCTCCTGTTTCTGTAGTTTTACAGAAACAGCAATTGAGAAAACATATTTCATTTTTCCTTTGGTTATTGAGAAATATAAATTGGTAACTATAAATCTACTTGTAATTCTGAAGGTATAGCATACTTTATCAAGCAATTGGGTACTTCATAATCTGGCTCAATTGCAATTGGATTGTTGATACGCCAAAGTAAGCTCCAAATACATAAAAATAATTTTGATTGATATGTTTTCACGTGAGCAAAGTGATACCTCAAACCTACATCTTAGCTCATGAGATAAAACATGAGTAGCAGGCATTGCTAGGACTATTCCCTTATGGATGATTGCTACAGCATATTGAAGAAAACACATTAATGGGCTATCCTTAGGACAGAAAGTTTAGTCAGCAAGAGAAAAACAGCTTTAGTTAATAAAGATAAAGAATAACTATTGACTCAGTAAAGTAATTCTATGTATTTCAAGGGTGTTTCATTGGTAGAAAAAAGTTCTGTGTCAAGCATGGTATATTTGTCTTATGTCTTTTCACTTTCTATGATTTATTTTTAAATGTTTTTGAGTACTTTTTATAAGAAGGCACAGCAGGAGATGCAAAGACAAATAGGCATGGCCTCTAATGTCTTGATATAAGGTAGAATGTTATAATTGATAAGAAAACCACAAGTATAAAACATGATACTTGAAATAAAGGTTCACTCTGGCCAGAGAGATATAGTAAGATTGCAAAAATAGTGGCGTCTGATGTGGAACCTAACCGGTAGATATGTTACATTCACACCTTTTAGAATAGAGGAAAGATTTTTTAAAGAAATAAAACACAGGAAATTGGAAACGGAGAAAATAAAAGTTATGTGTAAGAACAACAACAACAAAAGACCAAAATGTACATGAGGTTAGAAAAGTTAGGTTGAGTCCAGGTTGTTGAACAATACAGGGTTTATTTCTTTACTCCTGGGACATTTTGGGACTACTGCAATTTTTTGAGCGGACAAATTTTAGGGTGTGTATTAAAGAATTATTTACATCTCAGGACTTTATTAGATTGTTTAGAGAGGGAAAATAATTGGGACAGGACAGACAGATCAATTAAAAGCTTATGAAAGTAGACAAGCTAAACTGATTTTAAAGCCTGTGCCTGAATAGTAATGGAACTGAGATAAGGCATTTTTAATTTTTACATATTGATCTTCCTAAATTATTGCCTCTGTGTAGTTTAAATTCCAATTTAATTTATTGAAAAGTAAAATTAGAAAGTGCAAGTGAAGCTATAAGTATGACATATTTCATAGAATTTGAAATAATACTTAGG
Organism: Mandrillus leucophaeus; assembly: GCF_000951045.1. Lineage (NCBI taxonomy): Eukaryota > Metazoa > Chordata > Mammalia > Primates > Cercopithecidae > Mandrillus > Mandrillus leucophaeus. The sequence goes on along the minus strand of NW_012109997.1, from coordinate 204,808 downwards.
CCACAGTTTCCAGGTTTCAGTAGCTGAAATCCCAGTTTGGAGGAGTGAGAGCTTCATCAGTCCAGGTTGTTTAAAAGTGTCCACGCCAGGCAATTTGGTGATCCTGTTCCCTGAGTAGCAGTGTCTGAGAAAGAAATTCACATTCAGGAAATTTGTTGGAGAATGCTCTCAGATCAACACCTGTCTGGAGCCGGACAGACTTTGGGGGAATTGAACTCCAAAGGCCTCAACCAGTCCTCTGTGGAGCTCTGTAACTGCGATAACCTTTCAGAGTCATCCTGGATTGGGAAAAGGAAACACTAGAGTGGGGCTTGTCAAAGAGAATTCAGTTATCAGTATTTCCAGCAGCTGAGAAAATGAGTGCTTCAGTCCAGAAAGTGGTGGTGTTGCAATCTGGACAACATACCACAACAAAGCATAGCAGGGAGTAGAGATGGGAAGTTATGTGTAACCTGGATTCTTTAAGAAGATAAATGTCAGCATTGTGGGGTGAGAAGCAATTTTCATTTAAAGAGTTAAATCATCATTGAGTCACACATTTAATTAATTATTCTGCTATTTTTGAATATTTCCTAAATATTTTTTCATTATATTATAATAAGTATCTTATCAGGTATAGTTTTCCATTAGAATACTTTTTAGAATGTTTGCTTTTGATATATTCAAATCTCCATGCTCTCAAGGTAAATATAAACACTGATTCTCTAAGTAATAGAATCTGTCAGTTTCTGAAAATCTTCTACTAGATGAATGCATGGCTTTCATTCAAAGTTCATTCAAGATTAATCTAACAGAGATTAATTTGCTGCCTAAATGCCTGAAAGTAAACCACTAACGATTACTCGTCAGTCAAAAATTTACATTTACCCTGCCCATATCAGAGCTTCATCCTTCTCAATTAATATTACACAGTGAATCACACAGTTTCACAGGAAACTCTCTTCCTCTGAATTTACAAAGCACTGATATGATCTGGTCATACTATTCTTTATTGGCTGGTGCAATCATGGAAGCTGAACAAGCCAGGCAGGAATCAGAGGTAAGGAATCACACAATTACTACTGCAGGGTGATTCCACAGCTTGTGGTAAGAAATAATTATGGAATGGTGCTCAGTAACTGTGATTAACTGTGTATCATAACAGGGATAGCGACCCATCACTATTGGGTCACTGCCTGTTCTTTCCTGGCAGCAAGTACCCACAAAATGTGGGAGAGTTGGATGTGGTGACAGAGAGCAAGAGAAAGCGCAGGGTCTAACCGATTTCCTTAGGGCTCTGAAAAGAGAGGCACTTTCATTGTTGTTAATCAAGAAAGATCTGTATCTGTATCTAAGCTATACTTACGTCTATATTTCTCTCTATATCTAGCTAATATATATTTATATAATAGGTATTTTTATTGTGTGTAATATAATCAGGGCACTTTTGTATTCATTAATTCTTCTGGCATCCCTTTGAAGCAGGAGTTAATGCTATCAATTTTCAAACATATCATGTTACATAGAAATGGCAGACCTAGAATTGAATCACAGAACAGTCTATTTCAAGCCCACATTCAGAGGTTGTCAATCCAGGTTACACAGAAGAAACTCACTTGGAGCTTAAAAGAAATTACGGAGGCTGGACCACATACCTGGGAATTCTGATTCAATAGGTCTGAGATAGCATCTCGAAAAATATACGCTTTAAAAATGTATAGGTGGTTCTGACGAAAAAACTAAGATTGAGAACTATCGCCTGTGATTATTCCAGTCTATTTTTCTGCATTTTATGTCAAAAAGAGATGGCCACCAAGTTTCCCAGATTGCTTATTATTGAGAGTAGTTAGTATTGAGAATATATACACTATGCCTGAAGGTTATGCATTGTGGATGTCTGGTCAAAAAAGTTTCTGTTCCTGTTTAACATCACAGCCATCTGTTATACTCATAAACTTGTAAAAATATTTTATAGGTTATTATGTAAAAACGTACTAATATTATAGATAAATAGGACATATTGACATCACAGTAAAATTGTTGCATCAGTGATGCAAATAAGTAAAATACTTAAGTAGAAATATTATTTTCCCTACAGAAATTTTTCTATTATAAATACTTTTTGCCATTCTTGATTTATTTCTATTCATAAAATTGTATTTGCATTTTCACTAATGACCATTTTAATTATAATTTCTTAATGATGTGCAAATTGTATCAAGATGCTGAGTGTTACTGTGAATGGAGATTTTCAGTCTGAACCCATGTAAAAGAACCAACACAGTGAATACCTATTAAGTTATAAGCACCGAACCAGGTATATTAAATTGTTTTAAATTGAGCACTTACTATGTGTCAGACATTATACTAGGAATTTTATGTTTATTTAATTATCAGAACAACCTAGGGATTGGGGAAGCATTCTTGCTTTGCATCTACATATGATACAGCCAAGGGTCAGAGAGGGTAGGCTAGCTGCTCAGGACCACACAGCATCCAAGCTAGAGCCGAATTCAAGGCAAGTAAATTCTCTGAATTATGATGGCTTCCCAAATTGTTTTTGATATTAGGATATCTATTATTCCTCTTATTGGTTTGATCACTATTCTAATTTCTGCTGTGACATTTATTCATTCATTCCTTTACTATTTCTTAAATTCAGATTTTCACATATATCTGAATCTCTATCCCATTTTTTGCCTTTTCTTTAGATGTATGATGCATAATATGTTTACCTGGGCCGCCTTTCTTTACTATTTATTGTAGTAAAGAAAAAATTCACCATATTGGGGAAATATAAATCCAGGAAATACTATAATTTTCTCAGAAATGACTGTTGATATTAAACTTTGTTAATTATTTCAGCATGCTAGATATCTAATGTAACACTGACAATATTTCCAAAGAACTGCAAACATTTTTGCTTTTTTTAATATTTTCTGTGATTAACTGTTTTCTAAAAGGGGTTGGTATATTAATTGTCATCTTTTTGATAAATGTGCAAAGAATTGCCTAACCCTGTGGTATTCCCAGAACATCAACTCTCATAATTCTTATATTTTGTAAAAGGTACCCATATGCGCCTACTTTCCAGATTATTCAGTTTAGATTGATATAGACGATTAAGCTCAAAGTCACTAATCCCTACCATATAAAACACACAGGCATTGCCTCCAATAATTTCTCAAACATAGTTTTTCTCATGTATTGCATCATTTTTTCAGAATGTACAATTAAAAAATGTCCATTTGGACCTCCGTAGTACATATGTTTGTCAGGATAGGTCTGGGAAATGTTGCTTAAAGTCTAATGAGTTGAGTTCTGTACTTTAGGAGGTGCCTTTTGACCCCAAAATGTTCATTTTGAAAATGGAAGCAATGAGAAATGGTAACTGTATTGATATTTGAGTAGTTCTTTTTGGTGACCTACTCACATTTTTCTTCACTCAAATCCCCTAGGTACATTGGTCTGTCTCAAATGAAAGACACAATGGAAATGGAATATGACTATATTCCAGGGTTTTGATGCAAGGAAAAAAGGTACCTAAGTTCTCCTGTCTCTATTTCATTCTTCTTTTTTGCTCTTGCTCTCATTCTTATTTTTTTCTCCTTTCAAGAGCTGCAATTTTAGTGTTATAATAAGATTTGGGAATGAGAGTGACCCCAGATTAGAAGGTACTTTCTTTGGCTTTGAGTAACAAAAGGACAAGAAATAAATCAGGGTGAAAGAAACATTTCTTGTCTTTCTAGTAAAGAAGGGAGCTCCTCAGGTGTTCAACCTACCTCACCATGGGGAAGAATAGGCAGGAATTCAAAGAAGAAGCATTGCTGAAGAATACAGAGTGTATTCGTACTTGAAGAGTGGCATCTGAGTATTCACTTATTTTTAAATTCATTTTTATACTTCAGTATGTTAATAGGGGGTGGGCCTTAGTGTAGATCTGTCATTCTCAATTCAGAAAGTATATGGAGATTTTAAGAACTACAAATACTATGTATTTTAGTTCAGTTTTAGTTGGTCAGGGCTCCCACCCATCTAGTCATTGTCCTCTTTAAGGTGCTCTCCATGTAATTCTTATATGCAGCCAAAAGTCAAACCCACTCACCCAGACACAGCTAAAGAAACACTTCTGGTACTCAATTTCTACATTAGATCGATCAATGCTGAATAAATTTTCAGAGTTTAGTTTTAAATCTAGAAACTGTATACTCGGTGTTAATTTCTAGACCGGTTCTCTGAGATATATTTTGCAATGTTAGTTTAGTAGTGTTTTCTGCAATGTCACCCTTTAGGTATTGTGAGTTTCAGATTCAGGGGACTGAGCTTATGGCACTCCAAAGCAAAGCGGTGACTGGAGGATGCTGATCTGAGAAATTCAACTTTTAGGAGCAGCCCTGAATTGCACACGACCAAGGAGTGATTCAGTTGGGGTGTCAGTGTCACAGAGCGTGATGACGGCATGGTACAAGGAGGGCAATCACTGACTACAAGATCCCGTGAAACTGAAAGAGTGAATGAAGGGAAAAGAGGGTTTTGAGAGGTGATGGAGCTTGTGATCTTAGATCTGAATTGGTATCTAAACACTTATATTCAGTCATAGTTCAGCAAGAAGATTTTTCTTATAATTTTCTTTAGCCAGGAATCACGCTCAAAGGCAGACAACTCATTTCCTCTGGTGAGTCAACGCAAATAATTTTATTTGATTAGAAGTCTGAAGATGTGGAAATTAACTGGAATATGTGATATCAGTAACAAAAAGTCAGAAAAAAAGGAGCATCACTATATTTAACGTTGTTCTATTTAATCTTAACTGGAACGCTCTGTAATACTCTGAAAACATAAAAATGAATCGATATGGGGAATAGGGATTTTTCAAGTTATTTACTCTGGGATTAAGGCAATGCCTGACAAGAGATATACTACCCTTTTCACATGGTGCTGTAAAATCTCATTGGAAATTTTGCTTCGTGAATAGGAAACTATATAACATTATTATTGATATTCTTTATGTTGTCAAAATCAGGACTCAGTTAATGGCGTAGCAGACCAAACCCGGAGACTAGGATGCTTTGCAGAAGAACGAGCAATGTTCAAACTGTGGGCAGTGACCCTACAGAAGGTGAACACAATCTGAGACTCCAGAGTAACCAGGAGATAGCACATTTAGATGTGGTTGGTCAGTGTTAGGTGATTTAGAGAATGGAAGCTACCCTCTCGAGAGAATGTTGGAGGATTTGTTTAGCAACATGTAGCTTTTAGAGCTAAAGTAGTTTTATCATGGAACACAAAAATAGGACACTTCTTCTGGGACAGAGATAAAAGTTAGAGTGTACTCACAGAGTAAACACGAGTCAAAAATTGGGGTAGAAGGCACGGAATTGTGGAGAAGGCTAAATTAAAGATAAAACACCCAATCTGACCAGGGACAGTAGCTCCTGCCTGTAATCCCAGCATTTTGGGAGGTTGAAGTGGGAGGATCACTTAAACTCAGGAGTTCAATACCAGCCTGGGCAACATAATGAGACTCTTGTCTTTACCAAAAAATTAAAGAATTAACCAGGCGTGGTGGTGCACATGCTTATAGTTCCAGCTACTCAGGAGGCTGAAGCAGGAGGATTGATTGAGCCCAAGAGTTCAAGTCTGCTGTGAGCTCTGATTGTGCCACTAAACTCTTGCCTAGGCTACAGAGCAGAAATACACTCAACTTGCTCCTGAATAGTCTTTTACATCCACCTAGACGGAACATGGTAGTGGTGAAATTCTTATGCAGTAGCACCAGTTAACATAATTTGAATCATGTATCTAAAAGCAATTTAAAAAAAAAAGTGCAAATCCTAGTACAAAAATCACATTATAGCATACATCTCTTTGGTTTGTATTCAGAAGTTAAATTCGGTAGTGTATTTTAAACCTTGAACTTACCATGCAAAATATGTGCTAAAAATACATGCAAAAATTGAACTGTACTTTAAATTTTTTCTCAAATGGGGCGAACCCCATGATGACATAAATATATTTGAAACTTTTTTGTATTATTTTATTCTAACTCAAATAATTTTGTTCTTTTAAAAAAAGCTTTATTGAGGTAGAATTGACATAAAGTAAATTGCATGTATTTGTAGTGCACACTTGGATAAGTTTTGACCATATATATATATACACACACACACACATACACACACACACTCATGAAATCGCCACCAAAATTGACATAACAAACATACCTATCACTCCCATACATTTTCTTCTCCCCGTTTGTAATCCCTTTGTCCTGGTCTCACTGCCCACTGCCCACATCCATGCTATCATTGATCTGGTTTTGTAACTATAGTCTTTGCATTTCATAGTTTTATATAAATGCCATCATACATTATGTAATATTTTTGCTTGGGCTTTTTTTTTTTTTCATTCAGCATTGTTATTTTGAGTTGTGTGTTTCAATAGTTGATTCCTCTCCTCTGGTTTTCTTCTTTCCTGAGTAGTATGCCACCATGGGAATATATCACAATTTTTTTATTCATCTATTGATGGATGTTTGTGCTGTTTCCAATTTTTAATGAAATAAAGTTACTAAGGAGTACATGTACCATTTTACCATGTGTAGAATCCTTGTGTTTTATAGCATAGCTATTGAGCTTTGGAGGTCAGAAAAAAATTAATGAAAAAACTATTTAAGAGATGTTTCAGAGTGTGTCAACAGAAGGCACACTGACATCTCTTACCCTCAGTGACATTTTGTTGTGTTCTGTCAAGGCAAACACCTGATGTTTCTTATTGACTCAGGATGAATGTATACCTAAATGAAATTCTGTTGTATATTAAAGTATAATGAAGCTAGCTTCTCTGTTTCTTTGAATGTCAAATACCATCATTGCATTTCATTATTCTCAGAGTGCTTTTCTAAGAAACTGTAATGAACATGTCCAAGCTTCATAATAGTAAAGTTTTCAATATTATCATCTTCAAATTATTTCTTATTAAATTTTAAAGCTTTCAGTAGAAGATATTCATAACCACATTCTTTGATTTCTAAGATGTTCTAAAAGGCAGACTTGAAATTCATTATATTTGAAAGCATTTACAACTCATTGAAAACTGTTCTGCAAAACAATGATAATGGGAAGTAAATAGGAATATTAAACAACATCCTCTCAGTTACTCAGTAAATACTTTGCACAAGTTAAAATCACAGAGTGTAAGAATTAGTTGAAAGCTTAGATGTTATCCATTCATGGCTATTCATTTGATACTCGAGGTCAAATAATTTGCTTCGAGTCACACAAGAACAGTTGCTAGTGACTGAGTAGATTTTTAAGTAATTTACCTCTGATGCAGTTTTATTTTTATTACTATTCCTTACTATCTTTTAATATTCCTGTTGCCTTCTCAGTTTTTAAAATGGATTCTCAAATGTGGGGAGACATACAACATTTTTATGCTAATTTTTTAATGAAAATAGATGTAGGTTTTCTTAGCCGGAAGGTGTCATTTCACCAAGACAAGCTGTCATCACTGTGAAAGCTATGAACTTTTGTCCCTGGAGACATTCAAAATCATACTTTTGTTCTTCCTCCAAGTAAAATGTTGTCTTTATTTACTTTAGCTTAGGGCTGCTCTTGCTAGTAGAAATGGCAACAGTTTGCTTTAGATTAAATGTTCTTTTAAAATGTCATAGCTCTCTTTCCTCCAACCCAACGACCACATTTCCATCTAAGGAATTTTCTATATATAAAATTTATTCTGCATTTTTAATGATAAATAAGAGGTAAAAAAAATTATTTATGCCACATAGTAGATAGATTATGTGCTTTGAGGTCAGAATATTATGCCACTTAGTAACTGTACAAACTTGTGCCTGTGAATTTAGCTCCTAAAGTTTAGGTTTTATTAGAACTTATGTGTAAGATTCTCTACTGTGCCTAATTCAGAAGTTTTTATGAGAAGAACATTAGATATTTTATGGGAAAGCACTTTATAGACTATCACATGATATAGACAGTATAATTGCAATGTTATCAGTTCTCTGAGGTTGGATAAAGCCAATGTGAAAAGTCTTGTCAAAATGCCAAGTCAGATCTATTTGGGTTCCTACATGGCAAACTAGAGTGAAGTGCTACAAATTTTAGAAATGCAGATCCACTGTGTCAAGACACTGCAATGGTTTTAATAACAAATATTCATTCTGTGCCTGAAATGTGCTGAACACATGATGAAGGGTGTCCTCATGGCAGCTAAAGCACTGTTGAGGGGCAAATAAGATGCAGAAGTTTCCCAAGACCCAAAGACTTGTGTGTTGAAGTATGGATTCTCTCTGCTTCATTCATATTTCAGATTTGAGTTGTATAATTGAGTCATAGTTAACTGAGGCTACCACATTTTAATTTAGACATGTAAATTTAACATTTGTGTACTTAATTAATTTTCTATAAATCAAGCATTGCTAATTCATGGATATATATTAACAGACAAGATCAACATGGGTTCTGATTTTAGTAACTTATAAATGTGTACATAAACTTTCAATTGTTTAACACAGCCTAGTAGATGAGTGAAGCTATAGGGCGATTTGTGAATCTCACCAAGATTTTAGAAGTAAAAGATTTAATTACAATAAAGGAAATACTTCTTTGCATCTTCACTTTGTCTCTACTCATTTAATTCCAATACGTATTTTTATTGCTGCTACAGTTCAAATGTTTGTGAATCCTCCAAGCCCCAACAAATTCATATGTTGATGCAATGTGATGACGGTAGGTGGGGCCTTAGGAAGGCTATTAGATCGTGAAGGTGGAACCCTTATGAATGGGATTACGGCCCCTTGAAAGAAGCCCTAGAGAGCTGCTCTGCCTCTTTCACTATGTAATGACACAGTGAGAAGCACCATCTATGAATTAGGAAGAGGGCCCTTACTAGACACAGAATCTGCCAGTGCCTTGTTCATGGACTTCCCAGCCTCCAGAACTGTGAGAAGTAAATTTCTGTTGTTTAAAAGTTACCCAGTATGTCTTTGTTATAGCAGCTAGAGTGGAATAAGACAATTGTCTACTGATGTTAGTCATTCTCTATTTTTATAATAGGGAGTGTTGTAAAAATACATAGGTAACAGCTTTGACAAATTTCCAATGTTTCGTGATAAATATACTAGGAAAATGTGTACATAATAAGTACCTCCTCCAGAAAATGATATTGTTTGGTAATGAGAATTTTTAAAACCTTAGCTTAAAATATTGTAGAGTATCTGATATATGTAAATGCATTCCTGGAGTATGATCAACTCCCAGATTTCATATTCCAAATGTTTCTCAATTTCTACTGCTTTATGGAGAATAATTCTAATTTTAGTTTATGATTGAATTTTTAAAACATATCTGAACTTCAGTTTTTTCTTGAGTAGTGATCTTTGATTTTCTCTGCAAAATCTGGCTGAAGTAAAAAGAGTAATTTTAATTTTAAATATTTAGAAACTAGATGAAAGTATGTCTGCTTTCAGAAATTATCTTTCCAACTTAAAGGTCACATAAATCTTGAGTAAATTCTTATTTCATTTTCTTTTATTTATAAAGCCATTTTCATTCATATATATTTTAATTGCTAAAACTAAAAGTTAACATTCGGAAGGAAGACTATGACTTTCAATTTCACTTTTGCTGTGATTGTTTCAGATGTTAAGAGAAGTTTGAGCATTGCCTTTTATGGAGCAGTTGTGCAAGCATGGATAGAAAGCCCCCTCAGCAAGGGCTTTCTCCCACCGAGGCTGATCTACCTATGTCTGAATTCCAGAACCACAAAACAAGACACAAATGCTGGGCCCCAGATATATTAACATCTCTCAAGGAATCTAGCTAGCTACTTGGAGGCCAATTAATGATATCAGAACCCTTTTACTATGAAGGTGACAAAGTTTTGGTCCTGGTGGGATATTTATCTATTCTGGATATGGGTTTGCCTTCACGTCTGTAATACTTAGGCCAGGATAACTATGTGGTTACTTATATGAAATTCGATTTACTGACATAGGATTCTTGGATCCACCTTGGATCAAGGAATATTTCTTGGATGACAGACTATAGGCTTGGGATCCTGTTTTCCAGGAAACGGTATAAGTATTGGACAAAAACGTATATACGGCATGCTTGCTCAGTAGCTAGAATGAAAGATTCCCAAACCAAGAGTGGTAGTAGAATTTGTTCCTCTCACCACCACTCTCAAATTGCAAAATGTGACCTTTGTGCCTATGCAACTCTATGCTCTACTGGATTGAAGGTCTTGGTCACCGGGGGATATGGCTCTATCACATGATGGGAGATTTTAACACCTCACTGACATTATTAGACAGATCATCAAGACAGAAAATTAACAAAGATACTCAGGACCTGAAGTCAGCTCTGGATCAAGTGGACTTGATAGGTATCTGCAGAACTCTCCACTTCAAAACAACAGGACATACATTCTTTCCATTGCCACATGACACTTACTTTAAAATTGATCACATAATTGGAAGTAAAACACAATTCAGAAAATGCAAAAGAAGTAAAACCATCACAGTCTCTCAGGCCACAGCTCAGTCAAATTAGAACTCAAGGCCTGGCATGGTGACTTGTGCCTGTAATCCTAGCATTTTGGAAAGCCAAGGTGGACAGATCACTTGAGTTTAGACGTTTGAGACCAGGCTAGCCAATATGGTGAAACCTCGCCTCTACTAAAAATACAAAAATTAACTGGGCATGGTGACGAGTGCCTGCAATCCCAGATACTCAGGAGGTAAGGCAGGAGAATCACTTGAACCTGGGGACACAGAAGTTGCAATTAGCCGAGGTTGTGCCACTGCACCTCAGCCTGGGCAACAGAGCGAGACTCTGTTTTTTTGTTTTTTTGTTTTGTTTGTTTGTTTTTTATTATCATTGTTTTGTTTTGTTTGTTTAATTAGAACCCAAGGTTAAGAAATTCACTCTAAACCACACAACTACATTGAAATAGAATACCCTGAACCTGAATGATTCCTGGGTAAATAAAAAAATTAAGGCAGAAATCAAGAAGTTCTTTGAAACTAATGAGAACAAAGAGACAGCACAGAAGAACTTCTGCGATGCAGCTAAAGCAGTGTTAAGATAGAAACTTATAGTACTATAATGCTGGCATCAAAAAGCTAGAAAGACCTCAAGTTAACAACCTAACATCACAACTAAAAGAACTAGAGAATGAAGAGCAAACAAACCCCAAAGCTAGCAGAAGATGAGAAGTAACCAAGATCAGAACTGAACTAAAGGAGAGAGAGACATGAAAAACCATTAAAAAAAATCAACAAATCCAGAAACTGGGTTTTTGGAAAAATAATAAAATAGATAGCATTAAAAAATAGCCTACCAACCAAGAAAAGCCCAAGACCAGATGGATTAACAGCTGAATTCTACCAGAGGTACAAAGAAGAGCTGGTGCCATTTCTCCTGACAATATTCCAAAAATCTGAAAAGGAGAGACTTCTCTCTAACTCATTCTATGCGGTCAGCATCATCCTGATATCAAAACCTGGCAGAGATACAACA
>NW_012109997.1:163152-193166 GCF_000951045.1 Mandrillus leucophaeus | reverse complement strand
TCAGCATCATCCTGATATCAAAACCTGGCAGAGATACAACAAAAAAACTTCAGGCCAATATTCTTGATGTAAATCAATGCCAAAATCTTCAATAAAATACTGCCAAACTGAATCCAGCAGCACATCAAAAAGTTTATCCACCATGATCAAGTCAGCTTCATCTCCAAGGATGCAAGATTGGCTCAATGTACGCAAATTAATAAATGTGATTCATCACATAAGCAGAACTAGAGACAGAAACCACATGATTATCTCAATAGAGTCAGAAAAGGCTTTCAATAAAATCCTACATCTCTTCATGTTAAAGACTTTCAAAAAAGGAAGTATTGAACAAAGATACATCAAAATAATAAAAGTCATATATGGCAAATCCACAGCCAATATCATACTGAATGGGCAACAGCTGGAAGCATTCCCTTTGAAAACTGGCACAAGACAAGGATGCCCTCTTTCATCACTTCTATTCAACATAGTATGGGGAGTTCTGATTAGGGCAATCAGGCAAGAGAAAGAAAGGGGTATTCAATAGGAAGGGAGAAAGTCAAATTATCTTTGTTTGCAGGTGACATGATTCTATATCTAGTAAATCTCATTGCTTCAGCCCAAAAGCTTCTTAAACTGGTAAGCAACTTCAGCAAAGTCTCAGGATACAAAATCAATGTGCAAAAATCACTGGCATTCCTACACCAACAACAGGCAAGCAAAGAGTAAAATCATGAATGACCTCCCATTCACAATTACTACAAAAGAAAAAAAAATACCTAGGAATACAGCTAACAAGGGAAGTGAAGAACCTCTTCAAGAAGAACTACAAACCACTGCACAAAGAAATCAGAGAGGACACAAACAAATGGAGAAACATTCCATGCTTATGGATACAAAGAATCAATATCATGAAAATGGCCATACTACCCAAAACAGAATTAGAAAATAAAACTATTTTAAACTTTATATGGAACCAAATAAGAGCTTGTATAGCCAAGACAATCCTAAGCAAAATAACAAAGCTGGAGGCATTACACTACCTGACTTCAAACTATACTACAAGGCTACCATAACCAAAATAGTGTGATACTGGTACAGAAACAGACACATAGACCAATGGAACAGAATAGAGAAATCAGAAATCAGACCTCAGACATAAACCATCTTATCTTTGACAAACTTGAAAAAAGCAATTGGGAAAGACTCATTATTTAGTAAATGGTTCTGGGAGTGCCAGCTAGCCATATGCAGAAAATTGAAACTGGACAACCTTCCTTATACCCTATACAAAAATTAACTCGAGATGGATTAAAGACTGAAATGTAAAACCTGAAACTATAAAAATACTAGAAGAATATCTAGCCAATAGCGTTCAGGACATAGGCACCAGGAAAGATTTCATGACTAAAACTCCAAAAGCAATTGCAAAAAAGGAAAAATTGACAAATGAGATGTAATTAAACTAAAGAACTTCTGTGCAGCAAAATAAACTATTATCAGAGTGAACAGATAATCTACTGAATGGGAGAAAATTTTTACAATCTATCCATCCAGCAAAGGTCTAATATCCAGAGTCTATAAGAAACATAAGCACATTTTATAAGAGAAAAACAAACACCATCAAAAAGTGAGCAAAGGACATGAACAAACATTTCTCAGGTGTTGTGGCCAACAAACACAGGTGAAAAACTCAACATCACTGATTATTAGAGAACTGCAAATCAAAACCACAATGAGATATCATCTCACAACAGTTAGAACAGCTATTATTAAAAAGTCAAAAAGCAACAGATGCTGGCGAGGTTGTGAAGAAAAGGGAACACTTCTGCACTGTTTGTGAGAGTGTAAATTAGTTAAGTGTGGTGGTTCCACAAAGACCTAGAGGCAGAAATACCATCTGACCCAGCAATCCCATTACTGGGTGTAAACCCAAAGAAATATAATTCATTCTATTATAAAGATACATTCAAGCGAATGTTCATTGCAGCACCACTGGCAATAGCAAAGACATGGAATCAACCTAAATGCCCATCAGTGATAGACTGAATAAAGAAAGTGTGACACATATACACCGTGGATTCTTGCATGGATACTATGGATTCATAAAAAGGAATGAGATCATGTCCTTTGCAGGGACATAGATGGAGTTGGAAACCATTATCCTCAGCAAACCAACGCAAAAACAGAAAACCAAACACCACATATTGTCACTTAGAAGTGGGAGCTGAGGGATAAGAACACATAGACACACTGGGGGAAACAACACACACTGGGGTTGGTCTGCCAGGGGCATGGAGAGAGGGAGAGCATGGGGAAGAATAGCTAATGGACGCTGGCCTTAATACCTAGGTGACGGCATAATCTGTGCAGCAAACCACCATGGCACACATTTACCTATGTAACAAACCTGCACATCCTGCACATGTACCCTAGAACTTAAATTAAAAATTGAAGAAAAAAAAAAAAGTGGATCTCACTAAACATATCACTAAACATATAACTATTCCTGTTGCCTGGTCACTTTGGAATCCTCATACCCGTGGATGAAAAGGTGAAGAAAGGGCTTTCTATCCTAATGGAGACTGTCAGCTCTGCCTTTCTTGGGAAGATTTGGTTACTGCTATGTAATTGTGTCAGAGATGATGAAACTTACAGGTTTTACTGAGTATCTCAGAACTTTCATGACCAGTGAAAATAGTGTATGGACAATTGCTGAAACTAAACCTGACAAGATCAAGGACACTAAAAACACAGATACCCCAGACTGACCCCACCAGACAAACAACGTGGACTAGGTGAAGTGCTGGCCAAGAGTGAAAGGAATCTAGAGTGGGTGGATGAAGAAGATGATCGATATTAATTATGACTTCTGTGCCAGCTCCAAATGGGAACTGTAGGTTGTTTTCTTAACTCTAGTGTAAACAAATCTTATCTTTAGAGACTGCAACAAGTACCACTTTGAAGAATCGACAACACAGTGAATTAAATATGAGACATACGCAGATTCAAGTGGTATAACTCATAATCTATGCTTGTGATGCGCCACGCAAAATCTTAGCCCACCTGAATTCAGCAGAGATGTTGTATACAGTTCATTCACCTGATCTTACTGCCACAACACATATATGCAGTACAGTCTCTTTTCAGTGCTACTGTGTAGCTTTCTCTTCAGCTGCGAAAGACTGCTTAGCATTGTGCTACTGCAATCTCAAGTTTTAAGATAGTTAAAGTGTCCTGGGAAATGCCTCAACAAATAAAGAAATGGAGTTGGTGTATAGTTCAGTCAGCCCCCTTATTCTCTGGGGAGAAAGGCCAATTTGGAGGCACATTCTGTGTGGTTTCTCATTTTTCCCCAGTGGGATTAAGTCCTATATTTTGCAGAGGTAACCAGTTAATTAACATATACTTTATTGGTTTTTCTGCCTTCCATGTCTCATGTTCTCCCCTTTATTTAAATTTTATGAAAATATGAATTATAAAAGAACCAAGGGGAGATTATCTAGGTAATTTTTATAGCCTCTCTGTGCTATAAGTGGCCACATACAAATGTACAATTGAAGCATGTCCTACAGGAATATTTACCTAACACATTTCATTTCATCTGATTTTGTTGAGGGTGGTTAACTGTTTGTCAGTTCTATACAGAATTCAGATTTCTCAACCCAGAACATCTCTGCATTTCAGTATAGTTTTTATTCCCAGACAACAACTATTTTTGTTCTATAAACTTGCTTTGGTTTGGTTACTTTAATGTAACTTACATTTCATCCCTTCATCTCCAGATCATGGTGATGCTTAAAATGCAATAAATGCTGCAGCAAAATAAATTGACACCAGGGAGTATGGAAAAGAATGTATATCTGCCTGAGGAGATTTTTTTCAATCTCAATCTGAAATATTAAACAATGTTTGTGCCATCAAAGAAGGCTGAATCAAGGGATATCAAATGAATAGCCCCCTTATTTACAGCTGGCAATTTTATTCCTAATAGACTAGCAAATATCAAATAGCTAATATCAATTCACTATTCTTAATTTCGTTTATGGTCAGTGGATTTTATGCTCATTTATCTAGAGATGTTCTTTATAATAAGATTAAAGAATTTATGATGTGTTTAACAATTCCACTTATGATATTAGGCGACTCTAGGGACAGTAAATTTGAATATGTTTCTGATTATTATTTCTAAACACCATCCAGGAAGACATCTCCAACAATACAATCATTTCAACTTTTTTTCTTTTTAGTCTTGAAGCTAGACGATATCTTACCAGTACCAAGTAACAGAGGATATATATTTAGATTTTATTCATCTAAAGTTTTCATATTTTCTGTTTAATAGCAAAAAGTATTGGAGCGCAATGGTGAAATCTCAGTTCACGGCAACCTCTGCCTCCTGGGCTTAAGTGATCCTCCCACCTCAGCCTCCCGAATAGCTGGGACTACAGGCTAATTTTTGCATTTTTTGTAGAGATGGGTTTCACCATGTTGCTCATGCTGGTCTGAAACTCCTGGGCCCAAGTGATCCATCCACCTTCGCCTCCCAAGTGCTGGGATTACAGGTGTGAGTCACCCTGCCTGGACTATCCAGGAAATTAACCAAAGGATAGAAAAGGACAATTCTATCCAACATTCTTATTGAATGCTTAGTAGGTGCCTGATGCTGAAGCAAATCTAATGCAATGGGTAAATCTATACAATGTGAGTCTTAGCTTCGCTATTTCCTGACAATGTAATTTGGATTATTATTACTAATTATTTGTCAATTTCTTTATTATTCAAAGGAAAATATGAATTCTTGTATACCAAGCTTGCTGTTAGGGTTTTATGTAATAGTATATGTAAAATGTCAAGCAGTGTCTAGGGCAAAGTATTCAACAAATGTTAGTTATTTTTGGACTCCAGGGATCCAGGGAT
Source organism: Mandrillus leucophaeus (assembly GCF_000951045.1). Lineage (NCBI taxonomy): Eukaryota > Metazoa > Chordata > Mammalia > Primates > Cercopithecidae > Mandrillus > Mandrillus leucophaeus. The sequence goes on along the minus strand of NW_012109997.1, from coordinate 188,264 downwards.
GAACAAGTGAGACATCTCACATGGAGGCAGACAATTTAATATGTAATTAAAATACAGCATGATAGTGGTAAATGACAAAGAGAGTGTGTCATAAGACAAAACCAAACAGAGTCTGGATGAAAGTAATATTTAAGTCCGGATCTGAAGAAAAAGAGAAAGCAGGAAAAAAGCAAAAGAATGACATTCCAGAACAAATGAAGAGGCCAAATGAATGAGAGTATTATGACTTCGAGGAGCTCAAATAACTTAAGTGTAGCTGAATAGGTAGTATGACTGATGTTGTAGCAAGAGGTAACATGACTTCAGGAGAGGTCAGCAACCTTAAATCGGTGACTCTCAAACCTTTTGGTCACAGGAACCCTACTCCCTCTTAGATACTACTAAGAACCTCAAATGGCTTTAGTTTATATGGGTTATATCAATCAATCGATATTTACCATATTAGAAATTAAAACAGAAAGTTTTAAAGCATTTATTAATTTATTTAAAAATAGCAACAATAAACTCCTAATAGTATTCTGTTTTGGGAAAATGTTTATTTAGCCCTTTTAGGATCTATAGTTTTGTATACATAGTTTTGTATAGTCTTCTATGCACAATTATCTATACAAAACTATACAAAAAATCAACATGGAGTAGTTTCTTAAAGGTTAGTTGCAATGTGGGACATGACCCCATGTCTATTAGCTTTTAATATGCTGTTATATTAGAGTTCATTGGTCTATTTTGGTCTTTGAAACTTTTACCCATGTATAATTTTGCATCATCAGACATTTGGTCATTTATAAAATATTGACTCACTGTGTTGTGCCACAAGTGTCTCTTCAGAAAAATTTTTACACATTGGGAGGTAACAGGTTAATGATATTTCATTCGCTTCCAATTTTAACTAAAAAGCAAAAATTTTATTATTGACAACAAATACTATCATTTTAAAAACAGTCTTGCTCATTCATTTTTGAGAAAATGTTAGGCAAATATCCAATTCTGAATAACCACACTTTGTCCTTCAGTTGTTCTTTCAATAAGAATGATGCTGCATTGTGAAAGTGGATAGTTCAAATTGCAAATTGAACAATTGCCAAATGCTTCAGAAGTACTTTATCTCTACTTCCCATTCCTTCACACGAAATATTAAAAAGACATGTCCACAAGGGGTGAGACATGGCAACATTAATGAGTCTTACTTCTTTATTGAAATCATTTTAAAATAAAAGTGGCTTTTTAAAAACCTGAGAGTGTATAAAAATGAATAATTTAATGACCTAGAAAGTTTGATACCACTGTCTTGATTTGTGATTAGGTGATAGTTCACCTTTATTTTTGCACTATCAATACAAAGGGCAAAATGTATTTCAGTATTGTTATGGAAAAGTTATGATCATAAAGACCTCTGCTAGGGTTTCAGGAACCCAGGCATTTTGGCCCACACTTGTTCTAAGAACCATCAGATTATAAAATCAAAAATATCCAAGAAACAGAAACTGATGACAATTTAAAATGGTATATAGTTTGTGTTATTTAATTGTGTTTGTTCATCATACAAAGGTCTCATTAAGAGTTTAGGGAGCCGTTACGTAAATAGAAATTAGATATGTCTTGTGTTTGGTTTCTATGGGTAGAACTAAAACCAATAAATATAAATGGCAATCAGATAGATTAAGAGGCAGCATAAACATGAGTTCCCTAAACATTGTTGACTATTTCACATTGCAAAACTATTTGGTGTTGAATTTCTAGGAACTGAGTCAAGGCAGAAAAATCACCAAAGCTATTGAATAGGTTTAAATGCTAGAGAGGTCATTGGATAAAATGACTTCAAATTTTCCTAAAATGTTGAGATTCTGTGATTTGTTTATTCATTAGATTGCCTGAAATATAAAACAATATGAAATCTATGAAAAATGACAGCCAAAGGCTTTGTAAAATTAGTTTCTTCAGGTTTTTTTTTCTTTTCAATTTTGCTGTTTAATGCAGTTCCACTGATTTCCATAGAGCAACTGCTCTTGGGAGGAAATTCTAATGCTATGTCATTTGGTGAAAGTGTCTACCCAAACACAATCTGCTCAGGCCTAAATAATGTTAAAAGCTGCACATGGAATTGTGTTAAAACAGAAATAAATTATTTGTAATTTTGCTTAGTGCCAATTAATTGCTTTTTTGAAATAGCTGTTTTTAATGAAGTGTATGTTTTATTTGTCTGGCTATCATAATCACTTTTTGCTTTGTTAATTTTTCATTTTTCAAGTGTGCAATGGAATTTGAATATCAATTCAAAAAGGATTAGAGCAACTGTACATATTGAGGAACTACATATATTAAGGAATAACATAATGACTAGGCAACGAGTTTATTACTTGTTTTAATAAAATTTTACCTCAGGTTAAATTTATGTGACACCTACACAACCATTTGATTCAGTTAATTTGGAGAGAAAGAAGTGCAGTGATGTTGGATGACCATTGGCTTTCTGTATATTTCAGTAAATTATATGGATAATTTTTGATGCTGTACATGTATAGCAAAATATACTTTGATTTAAAATAATACATTTTGTATTTTGTCAATTAATTAACATAATGTGTAAAAAGGTACAGAGAAATCTCCCTCTCTCCTTTTCTCTCTCTTTCTTCCTATCTCTCTCTCTCTTTCTCTCTCAGTAAAAGAAAAAGTTGTAAAGAGACATAAGAAACTAAGAGATAAAAAGATGCCCATCTGTGAAATGCATAGAGGTGAAATCATTAGAGAGTTTGAAAACAAATGTGAAAAGAAATCTGTGGGTCTCTTTCATTCTTCATTCTCACTGTCTCCTTACTAATATTTAAGAACATTCCAATCACATCACTCCCCATCTGAAGTGGCTACTATCTGCTCCCTTTCTCTTTTGCATGGTAGCTTCTTTCATCTTTAGCTGTTAAAAGATAACTCTAAACATTGTTTAAAGAACAAGCAATCTGAGGTGAAGTTCAAAAAACACTAAAGAGTATTACATTTATTGAATCGTGCTTGAGATCAATGCATTATGAATTTCCTATTAGAGCTCTTCACTATTTGCTGGACACATTCTTCTATTCTTTGTTACATGTATAATGTACTGAACCTGCAGGTAAGCAACATTCAGTTTCACCTTCAGACTTGTCTTGGTTTGGGCTTTCAGTAATTCTCTCTAAATCAATATTTGTTCTTTCTATTAAAACACAAGCTCTTACAAGCAAGATACCATTTACTGTGGATGTGAAATCAGCAGAATATAAGCTCAGAATTGTGGTAATTCTAATGCCTGAGACTTCAATACAAAGAAAATTATTTAACTACAATGTGGAATTTGTCTGCAATAGAAGTTAATTTAAAATTACTTAAAATATTTGTTATAAGGTAAGCCTTGCTGAACAACTTATAAGGATAAGATTTAAGTAAGTCACAGCACACTCTTGATATCATGATTATAGTTTTTATGGAGTTGATTTTTATAAGCCCCCAAATTAAACAAATTGGATACATCTTTTCTTTACTCACTGCGGTTCTCATGTGTCAAGGCAAAAATTGTACCCGACAAAATTAAACAGGCAAGGAACACTTTATTTAGGCTATTGCAAGAGGAGAGAATGAACTTAACTCTGATGAAACAGAGGGCTGGAGAGTTTTTAAGAGCTGAGGCTGGGAAGATTCTAGGCCACCTGTATTTGCTAATTGGCTTTACCCAAGGGAAAAGTAAACTTTTTTGTGTTTTCATGACAGGAGGTAGTTCTACAACTTAGAGCAAGACACCCACGGAAGTTATGCTTTTACTCTCCTATAGAAACAGGGAGATAGGGATACTATCTTCCTCAATGTTTACATTTCAAAAGAATGGTTCCCAGGTCCTCGAGACAGATATTTCTGTCTGTCCATAATCATGATGTTGATACCATAGTCTTAATATTGAGAATGTGCTGTAACTTACTTAAATCTTATTCTTATAAGTTGTTCAGCTAGACTTACCTTTTAACAAATATTTTAAGTAATTTTTAATTAACTTCTATTGAAGAAAAATTCCACATTGTAATTAAATTATTTTTCTTTGTATTGAAGTCTCAGGCATTAGACTTAACACAGGTTGTAAAACTGTTAAAAAGCTTGTAGAACATTTCCATAAGTTTCATAGAGACAGAGAAAGAATTGACAATTGCCAATTTTCTAAAGTAACTTCTCTAAGCAAAGGGAGGTTGAGTGTAGGGGCAGGAGAAGCTTATCTAATGTTCTATCAGATTGAGGGAAAGAAGAAAACTATTCTGGTCACATATATATTTTCTTCTATTGAGACCTGTGGTCTATTCCTTTTTCATCAAATTAGGTCATCCTAATTTCTGACAGATACAATAATTATATATTACCAAATTTGAAGGGAGTGATTATTGTTTCATGGGCTTTTATAATAAAAATATCCATAACATATTTTTGATTAGTTGTTGAAAGCCCACATGTATAAATTACTTTTGGTACTATGGAGAAACAGAACCCATAGGATATTTTCTAATGTTGAATAGCTATAATGATGTATTTGTCATACTAATTGTTGATTATGACATTTCTAGTATTTACAAGATGGGGGATATATTAGTGTTCTCTAGAAGAACAGAGCTAATAGGAGATACGTATATATAAAAAGAAGTTTATTAAGGAGAATTGACTCACATGATCACAAGGTAAAGTCCCACGATAGGCCATCTGCAAGATGATGGGCAAGGAAGCCAATAATGGTTCAGCCCGAGTCCCAAAACCTCAAAAGCAGAGAAGTTGCCAATGCAATCTTCAGTTTGTGGCTGAAGGCCCAAGCGCTCCTTGCAAACCATCGGTGTAAGTCCAAGAGTCTAAAAGCTGAAGAACTTGGAGTCTGATGTTTAAGAGCAGGAAGCATCTAACACAGGAGAAAGATGAGGGCCAGAAGACTGAGCAAGTCAGCTTCTTCCACCTTCTTCTGTCTGCTTTTTCTAGCTGCACTGGCAGCCGATTGGATGGTGCCCACCCAGATTGAAGGTGGGTCTGCCTCTCCCAGACCACTGACTCAAATGTTAATCTCCTCTGTCAACACCCTCACAGACACCCAGGAACAATACTTTGCATCCTTCAAACAAATTAAGTTGACACTTAATATTAACTATCACAGATGATAATAATAATTGGAAAAATAAATGTTTTTTCTCTCTAAAATCTTGGCAAAGTTTACATGTAAAACATGCACAATCACTTGGTTTAAACCAATATGCCTTGAATAGCCGCCTATTTTAATCATTTCAACATTATTTATTCTGTGGAAGTCTTCAAGGATCTCAAAAGACACATACCTCATGATCTCACTTGCATGTGAAATCTAAAAAACATTGAATTCACAGAAGTAGAGAGTAGAACGGTGGTTATCAGGGGCTGGGGGGTTGGGATTGGAAAGATGTTGGTCAAAGAGTATGAAATGTCAGTTGGAAGAAATAAACTCAAGAGTTCTTGAGTTTATTCACATACTTATCAAAGAATGATACATATGTGAGGTAATATATATATTTACTAGTTTGATTTAGCAATCCCACAATGTATAAATATTTCAAAATATCCTGGTATACACCATATATATCATTTTTGTTTGTCAATTAAAAATAAATAATAAGAAAGAGAAAGAAACTTAGAAGCATATATTAATATAGTTAAATGCAATCTTAGATAATGTCAAGTTCTGCTGTATCATTTAATAGGTGAGGAAAAGGATACAAATGAAAATGAGACAGTCCAGAATCACAGTGATCATCTGGAGGACTTTACCCCAGTCACTAAGCTCTTAAATATTCTTTCAAAAGCAGAAAGTATATATGATTTGAATTTGTCTGGAGAGTTGCCAAATACTTGATTAAAAACATTTCTTAGGAAACTATGGACATGAATGAAATGAAGATAAAAGAAATACCAGCACAGATCATAAAATAAATATTCAACATATGGTTGAGACAGTTGCAAGTAAGGATCACCTTATAATTGTTAAAATTCTACTTTGAACATATTGTAATGAATATTGCATTTTATCAGATACTTTAAAATGTAATTTGACTATGTCCTATAATGATTTATTGACTCTGACCAAATGTATATATAAAGAAAACTTTCATCTTATATGTTGAGGAAGAGTAGCTTTCAGTACCATTTTAGAGAAAGAAGTTGGTTTGAGTGACCCCTTTTTATATAGGTCTTGACTGCTCTTAATTTGAATTGAATGGATAATTAGCAGGCAGAATTACCTAGAGAAAACAAGTTATTTTGAGTTCTCCAGCAGAAATTAACTAGTAGGGATTCAGCCTAGTGTGCAGAACATCTCATTCAAATTATCGTAACTTAGAAACATCTTATGTATGTCTATGAAATGGTGCTGTTTAAAGACTTTTCTGAGGGTATTAATTAAATAGAGCATTTTGTAATAAAACAAGAGAGCAAAATGGAGTGATAGTGGATGCAAACCTAAGGAATACTCTTGCTATGAGCATGCTTTTGTTGTTTCTTATTGGTAGTTTAGCCTTTCCGTTTCTTTTTCAGTATGGTATATAGACATCAGTAATAGAAGTAAAGCTGAACAGAATATTATTTTAACAGAGCCAAAGGCAAAGTACATCCTCAAGTAAACTTCAAATGCAACCTGGGAAATTAATTCCAAGTTGACTCAAATGACAACACTAATTTTGGTTTTAAGACAGAGTAGTGTGGAGGGGACAATAATATTATTACTCTGTCATTACTATGTGTGTAATGACAGGGTTCAAGCTGCATAATTAGATAATAATGGGAAGAAAATGTTCCAGAAATTTAGATACTGAGAAGAGGTGGTCAGGGGTGTAATGCCTCTGTCAGGAGGTGACGAGTACACTTGTCACCCTGTACATTATCAAAATGGTTTATGAGTAAAAGAAAAATAACTATTTTTATACAACCCCTTTAGTATAAATGTTTCCCGATATGGTCTGTAATAAATACATTAAAAGATATTCTGAGTGCTGACTCACATATTATTAGTTTAAAGGGAGTATTGAATGTGATTATAACTATCTTTGAGAATATGAGAGTATTCAAACTCTCAGCACATATAAATGTATAACATCCTATGATATATTTATATATGACTGCTCTTGAATTGAATAGATAAGTAACAGGCAAAAAGACAGAAATACCTAGAGAAAATGTTATTTTCAGTTATCTAGTGAGAATTAGCTAGCAGATATTAAGCCTGTTGTGGTGGTTTTATATATAAATAGCAAGTGCCTCATTCAGTGCCTAGCACATCCTTGATAATAATAGTAGCTTCTTTTTTTTTATTATTGCTTATGTTGATACTACAAAAACTGTGGAAAACGCTAATACTTATATTTGGCTTAGATATGTAGTCTTTGCTTACTGTACAACTAAGATATGAATATGTTTTATTGTATAAGATTCAAGTACAAACAAATATAAAGAGGAAATTGTGCAAGTTACCTTTACTCCCTCTCCTAAGGCCTGCTTTCAACCTTCATGATCACCACTATATGTTGTGTATTATTTGGCTTTGCATTTATAAGCATTTACATGCAAATAGAGAACAAATGGACATTTTTTTCAACCTACGTAGGGACAAAGGGAACTGTCCTTCCTGTCCCTTCTGAAGGTTAGATAATGTGAGTTTATAAAACAAATTGATCTAGCCTGGGCAATATGGTGAAACCTTGCCTCTACAAAACATACAAAAATTAGCTGGGCATGGTGGCATGCATTTGTAGTCCCAGCTACTTGGGAGGCTGAGGTGAGAGGATCACTTGAGTCTAGGAGGTGAAAGTTGCAGTGATGTGAAATAATGCCATAGCACTGCAGGCTGAGCAACAGAGAGAGATCCAGTCTCAAGAAAACAAAACAAAACAAAACAAAAACCCCCCAAAACAAAAAATATAACAACAAAAATTGACCATAGAGAGATCAACAGGAATTAAAGGCATATATATTTATTAATGTGCATAAACACAGAGCCATACAAAATAGGAAGCTCAAAGAAGTCAGATGACTAAAACTTTTATATCATCCTGAGGTTACAGAAATATTAGGAGATTGGGCTTTTGGGATGGGGAGGTGTCGTCATAGGTTATGGGAGAGTAGGGAGAGGCAATCATGATAAGCAGTGTTTCTTGTTATGCAGATAAAAATCTTTCAGGTAATCTCAGAGCTGCCCTCTGAAAAAAATAGATGATAGCCTGTGGAAAACTTTCTCCAGCAGACCTTTAAACATGTCAGAGTTTTAGTCTTCTTTTTCTGTGAGTTAATCTTTCCTAGATCCAGGTAAGCCAGTTAAATGAGTCTCAGAGATAGCGTATTGACATCTGCTGTTTATTTCACTAATGTAGATTTCCTCTACAGATGCAAATCTCCCCCACAAAAGACAGCTTTTCAGAGCCTTCACTGTGCTTGAAGCCCCTCTAAATGGCTGTCTTGAAATATACCAAAGAAGTATATTTTGGAGTAAGCATATTTTGGCTTCCTTCGTTCCCCCATTTGAAACTTTATTTTCAGAAAGTTTTATGTATTAAAGTAAGGTTCGTAACTATGGAGAGATTTGAGTCAGAAGTTTTGGGATAAGACATTGACACAGCAGAATAAAACAGATTGGATCAAGCTGAAAGAATAAATTTGAGCCCATTTCCCCATGTTTTCTTGAGTCAATCTCTTAGTCTTCAGAATACGTAAGCTAAGTTAAAAAGTTGTGTCTCATTTCAGGAAGTGGCATTGCAGATGGGCTCCCATCAAGGTTAGTTCTCAGTATGGAATAAGCATCTCTACATGGTAGAAGCACACAGACATTCAATAAGAGGCTTTTCTATTAAAACAAAAGAAAAACAAAGGTTAATGTCTGGAGTTACGACCTAGTCTCTGAGTCTGAAGGGCAATCAGTTGAGAAGATTCTGGACTTGGCTTTGAAGTATTTTCAGCTGGAGTGGGTGCAAGCAGTGACAGGCAATGCGACAGATTGTCCTGGGTTGCATTTTGCATGTCACAAAGTTTGTCCAAATATAAGCTGTTATGATGATTTTTTCTTTAAAGCCAAGTTGACTAGCTTCAGATTGTAGGGCCTCAGGTAAAAGGCAGTTTTAATTTCTAGAGATTCCAAATAAGAAGGGTGGGAAGAAAATGGGAATGTTCATTTGGAGACTTGCAGCCAGGAAAGAATTCAGAATTTATTCCAAATCCCAGGTAAATAATAGAATTTCAAAAACCAATGAGCTGGAATCCAACAACGTAACAGGTGTACTATAGGATTTTTTTCTGAGGCATATTTTTTCTCTATATATTTACCTCCATTTCTACCAAACATATTTGTAGTAAGACTAATTTGTTTGCAAAATAAGTTGTCCAGGCTGGTCTTGAACTCCTGAGCTCAAGTGATTCCCCTGCCTCGGCCTCCCAAAGTGCTACGATTACATGCGTGAGTAACCATGCCTGGTCTATAAGGAATCTTGAATTAGGCTTAAAAGCCTCTAAAGGCTAGTGAGTGGAGACAGAATTGACTCACCCTCAAATTGTGCCTGTAATTATAGTATCTGGGTGAATTCCTCTCTTCTCAGTGTCTTCAAAATAGCTCATCGTTCTTGGGCCTCCCACATTCTTTACCTACCTGCAGGGCAACCATGTGGACTATGCATTTAAATTACCGGTCATTTTTTTTCCCAGGGGGTTTTTACTGGCTCCATAAAGCCCCTTAAAGTAATCTTGTCATTTCTGAAAATATGACATTCTAGTCAAAGCCTCAATAAAATAACCATTGTTTCTAATTGTGTCCTATTACAAAAGAACACAGATTCTTATTCAATTTATGCAAACGTTATATTGCCTAAAATAAGAACACTCACAAATAGGTTCCTAATTCTAAAAGGATCAGTAGAGACAAAGGTAAATGTTTCAATTATGTTTACAAAATTATACTTAATCAAATTATTGCAAGCTATAAATAACTTAAAAGTGAAAAAGTTTCCTTAAGGTTGGAAAACAAAAGGAATCAGCAATGTTCTAAACAAAATGTCATAAAAAGACATTGTATTCAAATGTGATGAATTTTTGTTTTTTGGAGTTGAGTTGGCAGTTTCATGAACCCATATTTCTCTTTTTTTCGTGTCTTATTGGCATTTATTTTTTTAACTGTTATTTTAGGTTTTGGGGTTCATGTGCAGGTTTATTGTATAGGTAAACTTGTGCCATGGTGGTTTGTTGAAAAGATAGATTATTTTGTCACCTAGTACTAAGTCTAGTATGCAATAGTTATTTTTTCTGCTCCTCCCCCTCCTCTCACCCTTTTTCCTCAAGTAGGCCCCAGTGTCTGTTGTTCCATTCTTTGTATTCATGAGTTCTCATCATTTAGCTCCCACTTATAAGTGAGAACATTCAGTGTTTGGTTTAATGTTTCTGCATTAGTTTGCTAAGGATAATGACATCTAGCTCCATCCATATTCTTGCAAAAGATATTATCTTACTGTTATTTTATGTCTGCATAACATTTCATGGTGTACATGTACCATATTTCCTTTATCCAAAATCTGTCATTGTGGGCATTTAGGTTGGGTCCATGTCTTTGCTACTGTGAATGGTGTTGCAATGAACATTAGTGTGCATGTGTCTTTATGGTAGAATGATTTCTATTCCTCTGGGCATATACTCAAGAATGGGATTGCTGGGTCAAATAGTGGCTCTGTTTTTAGCTCTTTGGAATCACCATACTGCTCTCCCCAATGGTTGAACTTCTTTACACTTCCACCAACAGTGTAGAAGTGTTCCCTTTTCTCCACAAGCTCACCAGCATCTGTTATTTTTTGGCTCTGTAGTAATAGCCATTCTGACTGACATGAGATGGCATCTCATTGTGGTTTTGATTTGCATTTCTCTAATTATGAGTGATATTGAGCTTTTTTATGTATAAGCTTGTTGGCCACGTGTGTGTCTTCTTTAGAAAAGTGCCTGTTCATGTCCTTTGCCCACTTTTTAATGGGGTTCTTTGCTTTTCTCTTGTAGTTTGTTTAAGTTCCATATAAATGTTGGATATTGGACCTGTGTCAGATGCATAGTTTGCAAATATTTTCTCCCACTTTGTAGGTTGTCTGCTTACTCAGTTGATAGTTTCTTTCGCTGTGCAGGAGCTCTTAAGTTTAATTAGATCCCATTTGTCAATTTTTGCTTTTGTTGCAATTGCTTTCGATGTCTTTGTCATGAAATCTTTGCCTGTTTCTATGTCTGAGATGGTATTGCCTAGGTTGTCTTCTAGGGTTTTTATAGTTCTGGGTTTTACATTTAAGTCTTTAATCCATCTTGAGTTGAGTTTTGCGCATTGTGTAAAGAAGGAGTCCAGTTTCAATCTTGTGCATATGGCTAGCCAGTTATCACAACACAATTTGTTGAATAGCGGGTCCTTTCCCAATTGCTTTTTTGTCAGCTTTGTTGAAGATCAGATGGTCATAGGTGTGTGGCCTTATTTCTTAGATCTCTGTTCCTTTGGTCTATGTGTTTGTCTTTGTATGAGTGTCATGCTCTTTTAGTTACTGTAGCCTTGTAGTATAATTTAAAGTCAAGTAGAATGATGCCTCCAACTTTGTTCTTTTTGCTTAGGATTGCCTTGGATATTAAGGCTCTTTTGTGGTTTCATATGAATTTTAAAATAGTTTTCTATAGTTCTGTGAATAATGTCAATGGTAATTTAATAGGAATAGCATTGAATCTGTAAATTGCTTTGGACAGTGTGGCCATTTTAATGACACTGATTCTTCCTATCAATGAGAATGGGATATTTTTCTATTTGTTTTTGTCATATCTGGTTTCTTTGAGCAGTGTTTTATAATTCTCCTTGTACCATTCTTTCACTTCCCTGGTTAGCTGTATTCCTGAATGTATTATTCTTTTTGTGGCAATTGTGAATGGGATTGTATTCCTGTTTTGGCTCTCAGCTTGGCTGCTGTTGGTATATAAGACTGTTAGTGGTTTTTGTACGTTGAGTTTGTAAACTGAAACTTTGCTAAAGTTTTTCATCATCTGAGGTAGCTTTTGAGCCAAGACTAAGGCGTTTTCTAGACATAGAATTGTGTCATCAGCAAACCAGGCTAGTTTAGCTTCCTCTCTTTCTATCTGAATGCCCCTTATTTCTTTCTCTTGCCTGATTGCTCTGGCCAGGACTTCCAATACACTGTTGAGTAGGAGTGGTGAGAGAGGGTATCCTTGTGTTGTGCTAGTTTTCAAGGGGAATACTTCCAGCTTTTCCCCTTTCAGTATGATGTTGGCTGTGGGTTTGTCGTATATGGCTCTTATCATTTTGAGAGAACCCACGTTTCTTTATTAGATATTTGGAAGCTCTTACCCAGTCCAATGAGAAGAACATCAGTATAAAGCAACTAACTGTGGACAGCAAGACTTAAACTAGCCGTGGTTAAACATCTAGTTGGAGTTCATGCAACCTGCAATTGATGAAGACATTTGGCTATTTCTATGGCATATCATATTTTAATGTAACAACCACAATTGTGACATTTATATATGACATATTAGATTTTTAATAATCCTATACAATTATGTAATACATGTGTCAATAACAGAGCCACACAAACATAAATCAAAGAAAGTTCAAAATTATTTCTTATATGAAAATGCTTTTTGTATAATTTTAAAATATCAAATAAACCTAATTGTTCTCATTTTTTTTAAAACAGGAAAGGTCCTTCTTAAATGTCCAAAAGTTGATCTGAGGTCAAAAAACCTTAATTTATAATTTGAAGTTGGATTTAATAAGGTTGTCAAATGTGTGAAAGATTTAAAATATTTGATCTAAATAAGATTGCAGGTCACTGTGAAATAATAATAATTCATTTAAGCAAAAGACCTAATAAAGACAGTATGAGGCACACAGGATCTGTTTTTCTCTCTTCTTTTACTCCTTTGTTTATGCAGTTTGTTCAAAAGGTGAACAAAAATATTTTATATCTGAACAATGTTATACAAAAATCTTATTTAAAGGAGAGTAACAAATTGTAGTTCTGTATTAATCTACCTTGAGAATTAAGCCTCAAATATTTTATTTTTATACTTTAAGTTCTAGGGTACATGTGTACAATATGCAGGTTTGTTACATATGTATACATGTTCTGTGTTGGTTTACAGCACCCATTAACTCGTCATTTACATTAGATATTTCTTCTAATGCTATCCCTCCTCACTGCCCCCACCCCACAACAGGCCCTGGTGTGTGACGTTCCCCACCCTGTGTCCAACTGTTCTCATCATTCAATTCCCATCTATGAGTGAGAACATGTGATGTTTGGTTTTCTGTCCTTGAGATAGTTTGCTCAGAATGATTTTCAGCTTCATCCATGTCTCTACAAAGGACTTGAACTCATCCTTTTTTATGGCTGCATAGTATTCCATGATGTATATGTGCCACATTTTCTTAATCCAGTCTACCACTGATGGGTATTTGGGTTGATTTCAAGTCTTTGCTATTGTGTATAGTGCTGCAATAAACATATGCGTGCATGTGTCTTTATGGTAGCATGATTTATAATCCTTTTGATATTATACCCAGTAATGGAATCACTGGGCCATTTGATATTTCTACTTCTAGATCCTTGAGGAATCACCACACTGTCTTCCACAATGGTTGAACTAGTTTCCACTTCCACCAACAGTGTAAAAGCATTTCTATTTCTCCACATCTTCTTCAGCACCTGTTGTTTCCTGACTTTTTAATGATCGCCATTCTAACTGGTGTGAGATGGTATCTTATTGTGGTTTTGATTTCCATTTCTCTCATGGCCAGTAATAATGAGCATTTTTTCATGGGTCTGTGCCTGCATAAATGTCTTCTTTGGAAAGTGTCTGTTCATATCCTTTGTCCACTTTTTGATGGGGTTATTTGACTTTTTTCTTGTAAATTTTTTAAGTTCTTTGTAGTTTCTGAATATTAGCCCTTTGTCAGATGAGTAGATTGCAAAATTTTTCTCCCATTCTGTGGGTTGCCTGTTCACTCTGATGGTAGTTTCTTTTGCTGTGAAGAGCTTTTAGTTTAATTAGATCCCATTTGTCTATTTTGGCTTCTGCTGCCATTGCTTTAGGTGTTTAAGTCCTGAAGTCCTTGCCTATTCCTGTGTCCTGAATGGTATTGCATAGGTTTCCTTCTAGGGTTTTTATGATTTTAGGTCTAACATTTAAATCTGTAATCCACCTTGAATTAATTTTTGTGTAAGTTGTAAGGAAGGGATCCAGTTTCAGCTTTTGCATATGGCTAGTCAGTTTTCCCAGCACCCTTTATTAAATAGGGAATCCTTTCCCCATTTCCTGTTTCTGTCATGTTTGTCAAAGATCAGATGGTTGTGGATGTGTGGTGTTATTTCTGAAAGACTCAAAGATTTTTTTTAAGCCCTTATATAAATTCATTCAATTTTAGTCAGTTTGATCACATTACAATTTTTAAATAAGATATATAATTTGTAACCGTTTTATACTTTCCCATCCATTCAGTTATATATATATGTATACATATACATGTGTGTGTGTACATATATATGTGTGTGTATATATATGAAATGCTGAAATACACAAATTGCCGTAGTGTATTTGTACTATGATCTCATGTAAATAAGTGTGTGTATATATATATATATACACACACATAAATTTTTTTTGAGATAGAGTCTCACTCTGTCACACAGGCTAGAATGTAGTAGTGTGATCATAGTTTACTGTAGCCTTGAAGTTCTGGGCTTAAGCAGTGTTCCCACCTCATTCTATCACGTTGATAGGACTACATAGGTGCACACCATGACAACAGGCTAATGAATTTTTTTTTTTCTTTTTTTTTTTTTAGAGATGGGCAGTCATGCTATGTTGTTCAGGTTGAACGCAAACTCTTGGCCTCAAAAAATCTTCTTGCCTTGGACTCCTAAAGTGCTGTCATTACAGACATGAGCCACCATGCTTGACTGAAACAATTTTAAATAACCTCTAAACTATGCAGAATGACTTTTCCTTCAACAAAAATACACATCCTCCTGTCTTCCTTAAAACTTTCCTCACCAAAACCATAATAGTGTGTTCTTCCTGTGAATTAATCTTTCCTAGATCCAGATAAGGTAGGTAAGGAAGTCTCAGGGAAAGCTTGTGGGGATCTAGTATTTACTTCACTAATGTAGATTCCCTCTACCATTGCAAGTCTCCCCAACAGAAGACAGTTTTTCAGAGCTATCTCTATGCTTGAAGCCTTTCTGAATAGCCATCTCAAAATATGCCAGAGAAGTATATTTTGAGGTGGCACACTTAGGTTTCCTTTATTTACATGAGATCATAGGACAAATACACTATGGCAATTTGTGTATTTCCGTTACTAGATTGAGGTAATATTTCCATATTTGTAAACTTTTTCTTAATGGCTGCAGTGTTGATGTATCATATATTATGCAGTTTTTCATCTCCTGATCAACAAGAGATTTGCAATTGCAAAAAAAAAATCTGCAATGAACTTTCTTTAGAACCTTTGTGAACTGGTGTACTTCTTAGGTTTAGATTTTTAGATGTAGAATTTTCCTGTTAAATACATACAGTATTAAAATCTGTTAGGCCCTTCAAAAGCTTCTTTGAAAAAATCGTTATGGATTTACATTCTAACCACCAGTGTAATTGTGCTCACTTCCTTACATTTTACTCCTTGTATAACTATTTTATATCTTTTGTCATCATACTGTGTACATAACAGAAAAGGGCCTGTGTGATTCTTGACTTGGTGGAATTTAAAGTATTTCATCATATTTTGACAGATTTTGCAGTGAGCTATTCCACACTCTTCTCCACAGGCCAGGATATTATATAATGACCAGTGGCATTAATTCTCTCTGAACAAACATTTGGTTGAAAACATTGTCTCAGAACCTTTAAAAGCTTGAGAGCTTACAGAGTTTTATGAATAACTTTTGGAATCTTACTGTGAAAGCTGCCCTTGAAGAACTAAGTCCTACAATTTTATCATCTAGTGTCTTCTTTTCAGAATTTATTATAGGCATTTTCCTTATGATTTTGGCTTTATTATTTTGCCTTTATTCTCATATAAAATGTGTCAAAAATACAAAGTAGGAGAATGTTGATGACATGTATTGCTAATAATTGCTTTCGCACATCTTCTAGGTAAAATGTACACTTGTTTAACGTTATTATTAGTGTCATGAGAATTAGCTATATAAAAATCAGATGAAACAAATGAAACAGCTTAGATTTCCTTTATACAATATCCTTTCAATTGTTTTTGTTGTTTTATGTTATGGACTACTATTTCTCTCCACACTTAAAAAAATCATTATATTGATAGATGAACTGCAAGAAATGGGAAACAATTTGTTCTTGGTGATGTTATTTTCATTCAGACAATATTTCCCTATGTCCCTTAAAATACATAAATATTGATGTTAAAATGGAAGCAGTACATATTTCCTTGTCAGATACCTCATATGAAAAATGACTGGAAGAAAGTGTGAACAATAAAAGCAACGGAGCATTTATTGAGCATTTACTATTTGCCTAATATGATGATTTATAAATCTATCAGTTATCATATGTGTACAAAAGTATTAGCTGGCAATTTATTTAATGTATTGTTATGTACATACAGAAAGTTGCATATATTTGTAAAATCCTTTAAAATGTGCTAGAGAAATCAAGAACATCTAGTTCCTTAACAGATAAAAGTTTATTAAATGAAAATAAAATCTTCTGTATTGATTTTTAAGATGCTGAATTGTAGCAAAGAACTCAAAGAATACATATTTTAACTAGATTTTTGATAAATGCCTTGATGGGTCAAGAAAGACAGATTTCTGTTCTCTCATTCTTATACATGCTTGGCTCATCCTAAATTACAGCAATGTTTAATTGCCACCGAAATTCTCAAGATAAAATTCTCAGCACAACTGCTTGCTAAGCAAAATGAAAAACATAAATTTTATCTGTGGTGAGCAAATGCATTTGGAAGCTGTCTTTTATTTGGCTTGCAGCTTCTTTTGCAGAACAAAGTTTCTGCTGATTCTTTGGAGGATTTGGTTAAGATTGAGTGGATAATCTGTTTGACAATCAACTGGTCTACAGGAAGGGTATTCCAAAAAAACATGTTTTCTGTATTGTAAACACAACAGATTCCATTAGCTTCACCAGTTTTGATCTGGGAAACCTAACAGCTCACATCAATTATTTTTCAAATAAATTTTCTTCTCTGTTTATAGGGAATCTAATATTCCAGCTATAATTATTTTGTTCCAATTTTATTAAAGGTATTTTTACTTCTAGGAAAATGATCACGTAGAACAAAACATATGCCCATTTCAATCTATCCAATAAAGTTCATTTCAGTCACTGCTGTGTTCCTTGTATTCTCAAATAACATATTTTCTGTTTCTCAATGTGTGGGTTGTCTAAAATCTGTAAGAAGTCAAGTAACGCACATTTATTTTCATGCACTTCCATTCCCATCATTTATTTTTTCTTGTAATGACTACTTGTTCGAGCAAATAGTTTTTTCACATGATTCCACTGGTTTCCTCAACACACTTTTTGTTTATTCAGTATGCTAATTCCTAAACCCTGCTGTAAATTACTCTGTTTCTAGTGTTGCCAAAGAGCGGAAATTAGAACAGATGCTACATAGCTTATTTTACATACATTGGATTCCCTATTTCGTTTTTTGAACAGGTTTTCTAATTGTTTAGATACCCTATTTGTGTTTATTCTTGTGCATTCTTGCCTTTTCCTTTTAATTTGAAAGAAAAGCATTGAAAACTAATGGTCAATGCAAAAGTTGGCTGCTAGTCATGTAATATTCAGTTCCAAGGGATAAGTGTGTTTATCTTCTCTATCAAAATAATTTTTTTCCTGAATTCACTACAAACTGATATTAACATGTAGGACTGAACATGTATTCACTTTCAGTCTTTCCTAAAACTCTAGTGAAATGTAAATAAAGAGATTTTAAAAGGCATAAAATGTCAAGGACGAATAGAAAATAAGTGACAAAGACAGCAGTGATATTTTGAGGCTGGAAAGCAAAAATAGTAAAACACATACGCACGCACACACATACACACACACATCAATTCCCTTTCTTGCCCTTTCTCCTTAGCACTTACTAATGGGCTCTGGTCTATTGCCTGAGTCTCAGCTAGAACAGGATCTACATTAAGGATACAGCCATGATTCCCAGTAGAAGGTGGAACATATGTTACCATGTCCTGGAATGTGAATCACCATCTTTCTTAACTGATGTTACAGTTGATAGAAGTTTGATGTGAATATTAGTTCATGGTATTCTTTTTCACATAGTTTGTAAAATCTAAAATAATGT
Organism: Mandrillus leucophaeus; assembly: GCF_000951045.1. Lineage (NCBI taxonomy): Eukaryota > Metazoa > Chordata > Mammalia > Primates > Cercopithecidae > Mandrillus > Mandrillus leucophaeus. The sequence continues at coordinate 169,885 of NW_012109997.1, read as the reverse complement.
TCCCATTATTCTATATCTTCACAGATAGTGATAATGCAAAACTTGGAACTCTTTTAGTTCATGCTATTTAACCAGGAAGACACTATTGCTTTTTTTCTTACACATTTTTTTATTCTGTGCTTACACTTTATGCTAGACTTTATTTTATACTAAACTGTATACAAACTAGTTTATAGTAAACTTTATTTTAACTTGTCATACTAGATAAGTTTAGAGAAAAAAAAACATTTCTTCCAACTTTAAATAGATCAGCCTTGGCCAATGAAACATGATCAAACCTAACGTATGAAATTCTGGGTAGAATGTGTAAAGGCAACTATTGTTCTGGCACCTTCCTCTTCCCTTCATGCTGGGTGAAATACAGATAGAATCTTGCTATATCTCCAGTCTAGTCAATATATTCTATAGCTGTTGGAAGACTAAGGGAAATAAATTTGAATCAATAATTATTTTGCAAACACACGTTATGCTAGAGGACTATAAAGCTCTATCTTATTTTAGCCATGTTATTTTGTTTTTCTGTTATAATCTGTTAACTGACTGCACTGTGTACCCTTATCCCTCACTCCCCCCTTCACACATTGAAGTCCTAATCCCCGTGTGACAGTATTTGGAGATAGGACTTATGAAGAGGTAACAAAGGTTAAGCGAGACCATAAGGTGGGGCTTAAACTTGATAAGACTGTTTTTATTAGAAGAGGAGCCACCAGCTCTCTCTCTCCACCCCACCCTGCCTCTGATTGTGCACAGAGGAAAGCCTGGGTGAAGACACAGCCTTTAATTCTGGGCTACACAGGAAGCAGCCCAGAATTAAAGATGTGGTTGAAATTGTTAACATCTCATTTGAGCTTATTATTTTAAGATGATCTCAAAAGGATCGTATATTAAATTTTGGAGGTGGGGTTAATCATCCTAGACAGGCTGGAAAATAGAATAATACATCTTTTAGGAATAAAGTTTCTGCCTGTAGAGATCACTGTGGTTACTTCTAAAGACAGCTAAACGAAAACGAATAGAATTGAAATCATCTAAATTTTGAGGCTATAATATTGTCACATAAATAAGACAGCTCTACCAACTTACACATTTTTTTTTGTTTTCAAATTCTGTGTCCTAATACTGAAATCCAAATCTGCACTTGTAAAACTATTCCTACAGCTCCAAGTAAAGGCACAACTTCCAATGATCCCTTCAGGTAGGGTCCCATGAAAAACTGGATAAGGAAGCACCACATAGAGGGACAGGCCAGGGGCTGTGGAGAAGAATATTGGGCTAGGGAGTATTTCTAATGAACCCAAACCAAGGGCTTCCAAAGGGACTATACAAGAAAGTTACTACATTGTAAAGGCTGAAACTCCTATACAAATCCAGTCTGCGAAATTGAGTAATTGCAAAAAACAAATGATTTACTTATGTTTCACGTTTATCACTTCAGAATTTTTTTTTTAAATGCAGTTATTCCATTCCTTTTCCATTATTCAATACTGGTGGCAAAGAGGGAAAATAAGCTGCTTTTTACAGGTTTAGTTTGCAGGTGGATGGACTATCAAGAGCCATGGGGCCTTTTGAAGAAAACCTTTGCAATTCTCCGAAAACCTTAACTTTGAGTTAAACTCAGGAACAGGATATAACACTGCATGGAAGGTAACATATATGCACGTTTGGATGCCTCAAGACATACACTGTATAGGAACTGCGAATTACCCTTTAATATCTATTCTCGATTCATTATGTAGTAACAGAAATATTTATCTTTAACAGAGCACCTGGTTAAATGGGTGACAAGAATAAATCTAAATTTCCAGAACAACTTGAATCTAACTGTAACCAAGCTCTAACTTCTGATCAACTTCTTTATTGTGAAATTAAATCAAAAAGGATTAGTATATAGGGTTAATATACATATTCAAACATGGTGAACACAGCACAGAATTTCCTGCTAATTAGTGGTTCACAACCATATCATCCAATAGAGAAGACACTGAGTACTTTGAGATTTGAAGTGTGACAAGACTAATAAACTGAATTTAAAATTTTATTGAATTTGAATGCTTAGAAATTGATATTAAATACAGTTTTGAAAATTATTTAACTATGTTTAGAAAGACTTGGATAGGTACATCTACTTTTTCAATTGCCAATTTTATAAAATCTAAACATAATTCAATTATTTTCAATAAAAATTTAGTCTACCTTGAGACATGCTATAAGTGTGAAACACACACCATTTTAAAGACTTAGTATAAAAATGTAAAATATTTTATTAACATTTTGGTATCGATATTAAATTAATAACATTTTAGATGATTTAGATCAAATAAAATATTACTAAACTAATCTTATTGATTTCTATTTAAATAATGTGGCAACTAGAATGTTTTAAGTTGTACAAGTGGCATTGTACAACCGTTCAATTGTTACTGATTGAACTGTGTCCCCTTATCCCTTACTCTCCACTTCATACATTGAAGTCCTAATCCTCCATGTGACAGTATTTGGAGATAGGTCCTACAAAGAGTTAATAAAGGCTATATCTCCAATTTAGTCAATATGTCTCCAATCTAGTCTATTCTATTTCTATTGATCATCACTGCTCTATAACTAAAATGAAATTAACTTGGCCTCATTGTTGCAATATAGAGGTATTAATTACACCTCCATTACTCTCTTGTTTTCCTTCCCATTAGCTGAAGTGACGAAATGAAGGGGATCATCTGGCAAGATTAATATCCTAAAGATGGCAGAGCAACCAGAGAGAATCTAGATTCTTCATACATTTTAGAGCTGAGCTGCCAGACTTTTACAGGATAGAGAGCCAAATTTCTATCCAGTTTAAAACCTTTCTTATTCAGATCTCTATTGTATGCAGCAAATGTAAATCTTAACTAAAATAAATAAGACAGAGAGTGAAATAGGTAAATCCCAGTACCCCCAAATCCTATGATTATTAAGACATTTTAGAACTCAAAAATAACCCCAACAAAAACATATATTATTTTTGGATCATTACATGCAAATTCAGCAATTTAGTTTAGAGGGATACATTAAAGGTTGTGCACATAAAGGGCTCTCTAACTTAATTAATCATAGTTAGAAAATGAAATGTACCCAGTATCAGAAACATGTCAAATGTATATTCTATTATTCAGATTACATTTTGTTGAGGTATCAAAGGAGTATGGAACAGGCTAGTTCCTGGGTGCAAGAAGTTAGAAAGGGGAAAGAAAAGCATTTAGTTGACCTATCTGGCAAAGACAGCAGATAGGTTTAGAAATGCATTTATCTAATTATGTATCTCAGAAGTTAATCCAGTGAGGTCATTCATGAAGAAAGCTTTCTCGGTTAAATTATTTTGCAACATTATGTGTTATATCCTTTTATTAAATAGCTAAAATGCACATTAACTTTTGAATGTTTTAGGAAGATTTGCAGGAAACTCATTTAGCTGTATTAATTTAATATTTTCCGATTTCATTTAAACATCAGACATTATCTTCTCTCTTTTTTCCCACATAGTAACTATATATTTCTGGAGGAATCAGGGCTTACTAGAACATGTATTGGGAAATACCAGTCAAGAAATCAAGAACTGGATATCTAATGTTTGACTAAAGCTGCTAAAGAAGGCCTAAATTCTTGTTGGAGCACAATAATTTATTTTTTTCTTTGTGTTTTTAGTTGGTACTTACCAAATAAGGATTTTTCAATCAGTTGATGACAATAGCTTATAATTTCTATTTGAGAATTCATTTAGTCTCTTGGAAACTGACTCCATAGTCAGCCAGGTTTCTATTTGTGTTGACTCATCTATATTCTTCAGAACTAATTGTAGTTAGGAAGCTAGCTGTGAGTGGTTGTTGTCTATTTCATATAACTTCTAATTAATTGATTGCTGGGTCATTAACCTTGATGTCAGCTGTGGCCTTTTATTATTTGGAAATATAGGTAAATTTAGCTTAAAAACTCAATTCTATTGCCTAAAAGATTTAAACTCCTTCTGAGGATGTCTGAATTACTATTGGACTCATTTGCTCATCAATCCACCTTTGTTTATTTTTTTGCCTCCTTAACTTCAATTTCTCCTTATTTAATGTCATTATTGATGTGAAATCAGTTGCTTACAAGTTTCTGTATAACCTAAAACCACTAATACGAGGATTTATAAGTCTGGGGTCATGAGTTAACACCTTGGAACTCATTACTTCTTGACAATTCTCTTACTTCCTACTTTTATCTCATTTTTTGATATTCCTTCTCTTTTCTTCCCCTATTCTTCTGAGAACAATTATTCCCCATCCTACATGGCAGTAAAGTTACCTATCCTTATTGATAACAAGAACACTCATCTCAAGTAGCTTCTCAAAGTAATCCTTTGTAGTCATTTACTATTCTTTCAAAAAGCACTCCTAAAAAGTAGAATTTTCTTCATTATTTGCAAGAAGAGCAGAGGCAAGCCAGAAGGTAGATTATATATTTATTCATATCTATCTGTGTGATAGAAGTCAAAAAGGAGGTCGAAGTATTTAACAGTCAATGTTAATAAGGAGAATTGTTAGTAAAATCCATATGAGTAAATTTTGCTTCAAAAATAATATTTTGGTGCCACTCTCGGATATAAAGAGCTTGAAATAGCTGAATACAACCTCAAAACCTCAATTTCATGACTTTTCTTGAACCCATTAAAGTGCAAAGGTTACAGGGCAATTAACACTGTAACCTAAGAAGAGGTAGGCTCCTGAAAATACAGATAAGATGCGAATATGCACTTACTTGGGCAAGGTGTATTTGGGCATTGATAATAGGTGTTCAGCTGGTGTGATTGGTGAACTGATAAAGGCCAGCTGAGTGTGCACTGGGGAGAGATGGGGAAATTTAGTGCCATAAAAAGACAACAAGTATGAACTATTTTCTCCCAGTAAGCTCTATCAATTATTCACAGAAAATTTCAAAAGAGTTCTAAAAATGTCTCTATTGTTGTTCTGAACTAGAAATGAGGAATAGCAGCAACTGTGAAAGAAGCAGAAATCTCTACTAGACCCTTTTCTCCTCTCACCCCTACAGAATAAAAGCCTTAATTTGTGGTAAAAGGAAAAAAAAAAAAAAAAAAAAAAAAAAGACAGTTGCACTGCACTTAGGGCACTGGTGAAACTTCATTGCATTTAGGGGAAGAGGAAAGGTGGGAAAAAAACTCTACACTATTTGAAGGAGAGCAGGAATAAGTTTGGAGCTCAGAAGAATATTAGGGAGGAAGTTGAGAAGAACACTGTAACATTAGATGAAATAAGTGAAGGTAAAATATATTTTTTTCTAATTTTTAATTTCTCTAAAGATTACTCATTTTGTAAGAAATTATTGCATATATTTTACATTTTTAGCATGTATAAGGAGAAGATAATATGAGAATAGTAGAACATAGAATGAGAGCAAGGAATTGGGAATATATTTTCATAATTGGAAATATACACGTGAAGCAGTGAATATACGTGTCTTAACTATAAAGATATATGTAGATTAAAAATAAAAGGCTAGAAAAAGATAAACTATGTGAACACCATTCCACAGGAAGGTGAAGCAAATATAGTAAATTAAAGATGGTCTCATGTTAATTAAAATGTATATTAAAACTATAGATAACCACTGATTTTTGAAGTATATAAATATTAGGTCAATAGGTAAGTTAAGATTATAAAAAGTCTCAATCACTCAAAACAAGGCAAAATATAAAGAAAAAAGTCCTATTACAAATAGAAAATAGCTAGCAATAAAATAAATACAATTATATCAATGGCATTAATGTCAATAGTCTAAACACAACAGTTAAAATACAGAGAAATTCAAATGACAGACAAGATCTAACTATGCTACCTGCAAAAAAACTCCACTTTAAATACAGATAAATAAATAGGTTAAAAATAAAAAGTTAAAAATAGACAAACTATGTGAATACTATCCCAAAGAAAGTTAAAGTAATTATAGCTAGGTTTAGACAAAGTCGAATTCAGATCAAGAAATATTATCAGGGATAATGATGGGCATTACATAATGCCAAAGAGAAAATTTTCTAAGAAGGCATTATATTATTAAATGTGAACGTACATAACACCAGAACTTCAAAATAGTGAAGAGGAAATGTATACAGCATAAAAGATAAATAGGCAAATATGAAACAAAAGATGAAGACTTTAACGTTATTTTCTTACATAGGAAGAGAAAATGAACAAACTGTTTCATTAATGTTAGTTTTCTCTTTTGGTTTCTCTTCTGAAAGATATCTATAATGCAACTCTGCCCATAGGAAAAAAATATATAAATTTAGTTCATGAACTCCAAAATATTGCTCAAAAGCAAATAGTTGAATGGTAACATCAGTGAAATGGAAGACTAGGTAGAGCCAAGGGCTTGTCTTTTCAGATACAAACATTAAGCAAAAACTGTTAGAATCAACTTTGTCAGAATTCTAGAAAAAGTCAAAGGCTTATAGCAACCAAGTAAACATAGAATCAAGAAAAAGACAACTTAAAATGATAAAAAAGCTTTGAGCCACTTTTACTTGGACATTTTAATTAACATTGTATATCACCAAGTCTTTACCTCTGGCTGATCTTGAGTTTAGCCCAAGCAGGAAGTAAATCTAAGGTAGAGTTGCAAACAGCTTGGATAAGTGTTAAAGGAGTGTTCCAACACATAAGCAATCTACAAAGACTGGGAGAACTGTTTATCTTTTCCCTCCTTC
>NW_012109997.1:153687-162797 GCF_000951045.1 Mandrillus leucophaeus | reverse complement strand
AAATGCAGATTTTACAAAAAATAATTCATAAAAAGCAATAAACAAAAACAAATACAACTGACGGCAAACAACAAACACTCCTGAGACGAGAGAAAGGAAGAAATCTAATGTCTAGAGTTGTTACATATAACATTCAGAATGTCCAGTATTTACCCAAATATTATGTATCATGTAAAGAAAAACTAAAGTATGGCCCATTGATAGGAGGAAGTAACAGAACTGTGCCTGAGGAAGCACAGACACACTTACAAGACAAAGACTTAAAATCAATTGTCTTAAATATGTTTACAAAGCTCATGGAAACCATGAACAAAGAGCTAAAGGACCATGGAAACAATGTCTCAATAAATAGAGTATATCAATAAAGAAACAGAAATTATACACAGTGACCAAACAGTAATTATGGAGGAGCTAAGTACAATGACATGAATGAAAAACTAGTCTCTGAGTGTCTATAGCAGACTTGAACAAGAAGAATCACCAGAAAATTTTAAGTTAGTTTATTTGAAATTGTGTAGTCCGAAGCAAAATTAAGAATTTAGAAAATTGAAGAACCTAGCGCATTGTGGGATACCATAAAGCTTATCAACATATGTATAACTGTGACCTTAGAAGGAGAAGAAAGAGAAAAAGAGACAGACAGAATATTTAAATAAATCACGACTGAAAACTTCCCGAATTTGATAAAGGACACAAATTTACACATCAAAGAAGTTCAGCAGACTCCAAGAGAGATAAACACAGATATATATACCAAGATACATTTATAAGCGAAGAGCTGAAAGTGAAAAAGAAAGAGAAACATCTTTAAGTGAGAAACGGAGAAGGCAAATATCACATACAAGTGATCCTCAGTAAGATTAACAGCCTTAGTTAAAGATTTCTCATAGAAACCATAGAGGCCAGAAAGCAGTGGAAATATATTTAAATTACTAAAGAAATTCCTGTTAATCAAGTATTCTATATTTGCCAAAACTATTCTTCAAAAATAAAGAAAAAATAATACATTTCCAAATAAATAAAAGCAGGGGGAGTTCATTAGTAGTAAACCCTTCCTACAAGCAATGCTAAAGGCAGTCTTCCCGGCAGAAACAAAAGGCTACCTGAAAGTAACTTAGAGCCATACAAAGAAAAAAAGGACACTGGGACAAGTAACTACATAGGTACATTTTAAGAGTCTGTTTTATTATATTTTTGGTAGCTTTTTTCCCATTATTTAAAAGACACATGTATACGATAATAATTATAAATCTATGTTAATCTGCACACAATGTAAAGATGTAATTTGTGACACAACAACATTAAGTAGAAGTACAAAGATAGATATTTTGCTATTAATTCGATCTAGATTGGTATAAATTTAAGATGTTTACTAACCCACATAAGAAAAAAAAAAACTGAAAAGCAAATATGGAAAAGGGAATGAAGAGTAAATTTAAAAGGTTCAGTAGAACAAAAATCAATCAAAACAATCTCAAGCATACAGAGCCTCCCTCTCCGTTCTGAGCCACCTGAAGCTGGGAGTGAAGAGACACAAGCACCCCTGTGACCATCACCACTCTGATTGTGCTGGGTCAGACCTGAAGCCAGCACAGCCACTGGGTCTTGCCTGAGACCTGCTGCAACCATTCTCTGACTACTGCCTATGTGCCTATGTTCACTCAAGGCCCGGGGCTTCACAATTAGCAGGTCGTAAAGCCAGCCAGGCCTGTGTCCTTCCCTTCAGGGTGGTGAGGTTCCCCAGGCTGGGTCCAGGAGTGCTGTCCAGGAGTCAAGGACTAGAGTCAAAAACTGTAGAAATATACCCAGTATTCTATTGTATTATGGCTGAGCTACCACTTGAACCACAATACACAGTGCTTTCTGCTCTTGCTTCCTCTTTCCAAAGGCAGAGGAGCCTCATACCGTAACCACTGCCAACTCTGGCCATGAGGAGTACTGCCGGATTACCACCAATGTTCTTTTAAAGCCCAAGGTCTCTTAAATCAGCTTGTGGCGAATGCTGCCTGGCCCGGAACGCGCGCTTCAGAGCAGTTGGCTACGCTCTGGCCCAAGACAGGTCCAGAAATGCCATCCAAGAGTCAAGTCCTGAAATGGTGGACTCCGAGTGCCCACTTGGTGCTCTGCTCCCCTGTGTGGTGTTTCCCCTTTACTATTCCCTCTGCTTTTCTTAGGAAGGAGTTTTGCCCCATGGCCACCAGATCTGGTGAGGTACTGAGTCTCCCCTAAAGCCATCAAGTCTTGGAGACTCACCAAGAGCCTTTTAGTACTGGGTATTGCTGCTGGTTATTCAGGGCCCAAAGGCTCTTCAGTTAGCAGGTGATAAATGCTGGGAGGACTGGGTTTTTTCCTTTAAAGCAGCAGGTTCCCTTCTGTCCCAGGATGTGTCTAGAAATGTAGTATGGCATCTAAGGATTGGAATGGGGCTTCGTGACTCTGACCAGTGCCCTAACCTGCTGTGGCTGAGCTGATATCTAAGATGCAAGACAAAGTCCTTCCCTATCTTCTCTTTCGGCTGTTCAATCAGAAGAAAGTCACCTCTTTTGGACCCAGCAACTGTGCAGATTTAGGTTAGAAGACAGGTGATACCAACATTCCCTTGACTGCCCAAGTTGGTGTCTCAAAATGTCATGTGCCCCCTAGTTCACTGTCTCTGGGCCTAGTTCAGCCCCAGGACTCACCTACAAGTTGCAGTCCTAATGGCCTAGACTTCCTTCCAAGTTTACTTAGAGACCAAGAGCACTTTGGTTCTTGGTGGCGAGGTTTGCAAGCACTCAAGTTGGGGTCACGGAGATCAACAATTCCCCTCCGGCTAGGGTTGGCTTCAATTAGACTGACAAAGAAAAATAGAAAGAAGCTTCAAATTACTAAAATCAGAAGTGAAAGTGAAGACATTGCTACTGACATTACTGATATTTTTAAAAAAGTATTATAAAATGTTATGAATTGGAAGATTTAATATTGTTAAGATGGCAGTCCTACTCAAAACCATCTATAGATCCAATATAATCCCTATTAAGATTCCAATGACTTTCTTTGTTAAAGTGAAAAAACTGATCCTTAAATTCATATGAAGTTGCAAGGGGCTCCAAATAGCCAAAACAATACTGAAAAGTAAGAACACACACAGAGGACTGACAGTTTTTCATTTCAAAATTTACTAAAAAACTACCATGTTCAAAATAAGGTAGTACTGGAATGAAGATAGATAGATGGACTAATAGAATATAATTGAAAGTCCAGAAATAAATTCATACCTCTGCATAATTTATTTTCAGCAGGGATGCCAAGACCAATTTAATAGATACAAAAACATCTTATAACACAAAAACAAAAAGACAAACAACCTAATTAAAAATATACAAAGGACTTGAATAGACATTTCTCCATAGGGGATGTACAAATGGCCAAGAAGCACATGATAAAGTGTGTAAAATTATTAGTCATTAGAGAAATGCAAATCAAAACCACAATGAGATACTGCTTCACAACTACTTGGATGAATATAATAATAATATAAAGTAAAAAGTGTCGGCGAGTATGTGGGAAATAGAAACCCTTGTACACTGCCACTGGGAATGTAAAATGGTGCAACTGCTATGGAAAACATATTCACGGTTCTTCAAGAAGCTAAACATAGAATTCCCACTTGACACAGTAATTCCTCTCCTACATGTATACCCAAAAGAATAAAAACCAGTCATTCAAACAAATTCTTACTTATGAATATTTGCAACAACAGCACTATTTTAAATAGCTAAAAAGTAGAAACAACTAAAATATCCATCAAAACATGAATGAGTGAACTAAATGTGATATATAGGTACAATGAAATATTTTCAATTATAAAAATGGATAAAGTACCACTAATTCATGCTACAATATCAATGAACCTTGAAAACACAATGCTAAGTGAAATAAACAAAGCACGAAAGAAAAACATTGCATAATTCCATGTGTATAAAATATCCAAAATATACGTCTGTCTATAGAGACACAAAGCACATTGCTAATTGCCAGGGTCAGGAGGTAGGAGGAAATGTCAATGACTGCTTAATGGGTAGTAGGCTTTCTTTTGGGGTGATGAAAATGTTTTGGAACTTAATATGAGAATAATTGCTATTAAATGCCACTTTAAAATGACATTTAAAATCTGAAAGAAAACAGTTAATTTTATGTTATGTGAATTTTATCTTATTTTAAAAACCCTGTAAACTATACGAAGCCATAAATCATCAAGCTGTTGATTACTTAATAATATGGAGGAAATGTCCATGATATAAAGTTAAGTATACGTAGAAGTTCACTAACCTGTTCATTCAGTATAGCAAAGAATTATTATAGCATAGATATTCTTATAGCAGAATAGCAGAAATAAATCAAATTTTAATTATTATCTCTAGTTAGTACTGGGATTTGGGTAATTCTCATTTTCATCTTCTTAATTTTTTGAACTATCTGATTTTTTTCTATTAAACATGTATTGTTTTATATAAAAAAGACAATAATCATTATTCAAAAAGGAATACAAGTTTAATGGGACTTCAGTTTTCAACTAATACATGTAAAAAACTTCCCAAGTTGTCACTTTCACCATTAAAATAAGAAAAAGCTGGATAGACTGAAAATTCAGTGTTTTATCTTGGTTCCATCGGAGAACTATGATTGCAAGGTAAACCACCACCCTAAAATCTGGAGAGGTGGAAAAATTAGTAGTCACAGAGGAAACTTGCTTTTCTGGAGCAAAAGCCACTGGAACCATAAATGGGCAGGATCACCTAATTGGTATTTTTAACAACTTGATGGAGACGTCATAGTGACTCCCAGGAAACTGAGAAACTCCTGGTTGCTGCAGACTTAGGAGGCCACACTTGCATGTGCCTTCCCTATGGAACCCAACCAGATCATCACAGGGAGGCCTGGAGAAATATGCCTCTCATGGTTCTTGCAGGAGGAGAATGAGTTGTTTGAACTTTGTGAAATAAGCCAGGCAAAGAGAAAGAGCAGTTCTTCCATTCTAGCTGCCTTTAACCTCCCTGCCTCACTTAACAGGCAACAAAAGTTAAGAAACACGTTGAGAGTCATAGGCCCACTAGAAGACCAATTTAATGATAAGATTATAGGGTCCATCCCCTCCACACCTTACCTCACAACAACGAGGCTACAGTAAAGTAGTGGTGCATTACAATGAGGAATTTGACTTCAGATAAAAATCCTATGTGTCACTTTTTTTTTTTTTTTTTTTTTTTGTTTAGCTCAGAGATAAGCAATTATAAAGCAAAGGCTAAAAATCAAAACCACTGTAACAGAAATTAGAAATGCCTATTACAAGCTTGTCAATAGACTGGGCATAGCTGACTAAAGAATCTTTGGGTTTAAAGATTTGTTAGGAAACTTCTCAAACTGAAATGCAAAGAGAAAAGAAAATGAAAACAACAAGGAAACAAGAAGAAAATATCAAAGGATTATGAAACAATTTTGAAAAGTAGAGCATATACATAATTGGATTACCAAAAGAAGCAAAAGAGGTGAAAAAAATTGTAAGAAGCATCTAAAAAAACAGCCCAGCATTTTTGAAAATTAATGACAGACACCAAACCCACAGATCCAGTAATCTCAGTTAATACTGTTTTGATGTATTTAACTTTTAGGTTGTAATGTATATTTGTGTTAGTAGGATAGGGAAGGGAGTGGACTCAGGAAAGCAAATAAATAAAATAATCACTATGCAATCAAAGGGTGAATATTTCCTAATCAAGCAATTTTGTTTGATTAGGAATTCAGTTGATAGAGTGTCAGGATTTGAGGGTGCCTTACATTGGGTGAGCAGGGTAACCTCTCTTACAGAGTGATTTTTTTTTAGCTAAAATTTGAATAAGAAGAAGATGAAGAGCTGAGATATATATTCTAGGTGACGACAACTGAGAGAATGCCCTAAGGTCGTAAATATATTCATGTTTTTAAGAAACAGAACACAGACATGATAACTGAAGAGTGCTGAATGAGGAAGACAGAGGCAGGAGATTAGGCAAGAAATATGGTTACATATCCAGTCTAGAAAATCAATGTAATGAGAAGTCTTTCAATGGTCTGATTAGCTCTGAAAAGGTGGTATCTCTGAATGCTACGTAGAAAATGAATTACACACAAGAGTGGACAAAGGAAACTTACTGCAGTAGTTTAAGTTACAGATTATAGAGACTTGTACTAAAAGAAAGTAATGGAAAAGCAAGAAGTGGAAAGACTCGGGATGTACATTTTTGGTAAAACTGGAAAGATTTGCTGATGGGGTAGATGTGAGAGGAAGGATAAAAGCAAATATAAAGCGTAGGTTTTTGGCTTGTGCAATGAGTGGCATGATTGTGTCATTTTTGAGGGTAGGAAAGATTGAGGGAGGAACATATTTGAGGGCAGAAATTGGAAGTCCTATGTGGAATATTTTATGGGTGAGGGGCTTGTATACATGTACACATATTAATTGAAAGGATATAGTAGAAAATTGCAGGATTTTCAGGGATTGTTGAGTGTCTATTTGAGACTTTTAGTCATAAACTTAAAAAACAATTATTCATCATGTTTATGTAATCTTTTCCAGAAGTATTCAGATGCTAAGGGGAGGCACAATAAAGCCTGATATGTTTTTTCCCATATCAAGTTATGTTTTATCCATGTAACTGTAATGGAGAAAGAATAGAGAAAGAAAATTAAGGAAGCTTGCATCAGACAGAGTTGTAATGACAAACCAAGCCTGGTATATAATGATTAGGTACCAAATTTCACCCAAACAATCTTTAATTCACTTTCAGTGAAACTTCCCATGCCTTAGACACCCAAAGTATATCATTCTCAGTGATTTAAATCACTGGAAAACTTTCTATTAGGTTGGTGCAAATGTAATCTCCATTTTTGCCATACTTTCAATAGCAAAAACCACAACTACTTTTGCACCAAGCTAACACGAAGTTATAATTCCTCTGTGTATCTACTCAATATATAGAAAGCATGAGTTTCTTGCCATCCAACACCATCTTGCTTTTACAAAACAGCTGTATATTTTTAAAGCTTAAGTATATATTAGATTTGAAACATTTGAATTCTTCCAGTATGGGTTTGTTTGATTGAGGTAATGAGGGTCAGAGGTAATCAAGTGTAAGAAGGGGAACTCTAGGCTAAGAAATATCTAGATTCTGCTGAATCTGTGTCATCATGGTCAAATTCAATCTCTCCAAGCATAAATTTACTCATCTACATAACTGCTTATATTATAAGGGAGACTATATGAAATTTGCTGATGTTGGAGCTTAGAAAATGATATCCCAAAGAATGGTGCTTTGGCATGCTGAGCACTTTGAATTGAAGGAAACTGGAAAGTCTTAAAAGTTGCCTGAGAAACAAGGTCACTGACTTTCCCTTGTTTCTCTACCTCCCCCGTGTCCCCCAAGCACAGGGAGGGACTGTCTCTGAAGTTTCCTTATCTAGATGAAGGAAATTATTCCAAAAGGAATGCAATTGTCTTGACCTCTCCCTAGGAAATCTCATCAACTCATCAAACAGCCAGGGAAGATTAATCACCAGAGAGGAGATTAAATGTCATTATCGTATCCAGATAGGCAATCGCCTTTTCTTCTGGAGACTGCTCTGAAACAACTTTTATTACAGGAGAGACTTTATCTGCATAATGAAACAACGTTTGTTCATCATGTGGTTCCTCTCCTTTCCCTCAGGTAACTTGTTATCACCTCCCGCAAAAGCCTCCAGTCCTTCTTCCCTTATAGCATAAAAACTTCAACTATCGGGCCCCTCCTTTGAGTCTTGTATTCTTTTGTGAGGCTCCCATGCACATGCATTAAATTATTTTTTTTCTCCTGTTAATCTGTCTATTGCCAGTTTATTTCAACAGAGGCAATTATTGAAACTTTAGAGGGAAAATTTAAACTTCCCTATAATATACGTCACACATAATGTGCAACCTGACAGAGTAAGTATAGCTTAATGCATGTTAGCTATAATTTACATCAATAAAGGCAGAAAACTGTGCAGCATATGTCCTGATGAGACATGTCCAGTTTGCTATAATCTGATCTAAATGGATTAATCTGATAGAGTATTTGAAAGTTAAATTTAGTATAGTTATTAGAAGGACTTTCTTGCCAAGTTAAGGAGTTTAAATTCTATCTGAAGGTGAGGAGAAGTAATTGGAGACTTTTCCAACATGGCACAGGTATGCACATGTGACAAACCTGCACGTTATACACATGTACCCTACAACTTAAAGTATAATAATAATAAATAAATTAAAAAAAAAAGTAATTGGAGACTTTTGCATTCAAGTGATCAAAAAATAACACTAAGGATAGGCATTTGGCATCAGAAATAGACTATATTGGAAAAGGTTAAAATTGATAGATCTGTTAAGAAGCTCTACTTCAAGTTGAATTAAATAATTATCCTCACAGTAGTCACATGTACAGTTAATTGAGAAAATACTAAAAATGTGTAAATAAAATTCAAAGAAAAGAAAGAAAAAATTGGAGGTAGAAGCAACAAAATGTCAACTGAAAATAAGAATGTATAAGCTAGAAGTGGCTCTACAATTTCAAGTACCTTCAGACCAAAATATAAGCCTAACTACAAAGAAACAAGGTACTTCCTCAGTTTATGGATTATATACAGATCTTGAATTGAACTCCTGCACGAAGCTAGTGACATTAAAGTCATGTCCTTCCCCAGAAAGGAACCTAAAAATTGTCTCCTAGCTCAACAGTTTTGAAATAAAGCTTATGTACTGCCTTGTCTATGGGAGGTAAAAAAAAAAAGTAATTGATGAGAAACTGAATCCTTAAGCTGGCACCCTACTTTGAAGAGTCATCCTAATTCAATATTTTACTGTAATTTGGAAAATTTCAGCCTGAAAAAATTAAAATGAAAGGTGGTTTCAGAACCATAATATTCTAGCACCCTAATATAAAAAAAAAAATGCACAGCTGCTATATTGAAAAATATCCTTAAACCAGGGGAAATTAGATCCCCACAAATAGAATAATATTAATTAACTTAACAGAAAATAATAGTAATCATAGAAAATTGTAATAAAATATAAACCCCATGAA
>NW_012109997.1:150671-151967 GCF_000951045.1 Mandrillus leucophaeus | reverse complement strand
GAATTGGGTGGAGCCCACTGCAGCTCAAGGATGTCTGGCTGCCTCTGTAGACTCCACCTCTGGGGACAGGGCATAGCTAAATAAAGAGCAGCAGAAACCTCTGCAGATGTAAATGTCCCTGTCTGACAGCTTTAAAGAGAGCAGTGGTTCTCTCAGCATGGAGGTAGAGATCTGAGAATGGACAGACTACCTGCTCAAGTGGGTCCCTGAACCCTGAGTAGCCTAACTGGGAGACATCCCCCACCAGGTGCAGACCGACACCTCACACCTCACACGGCAGGGTACACCCCTGAGACGAAGCTTCCAGAGCAAGAATCAGAAAGCAACACTTGCTGTTCAGCAATATTCTATCTTCTGCACCCTCTGCTGCTGATACCCAGGCAAAGAGCGTCTGGAGTGGACCTCAAGCCAACTCCAACAGACCTGCAGCTGGGGGTCCTGACTGTTAGAAGGAAAATTAACAAACAGAAAGGACACCCACACCAAAACCCCATCAGTATGTCACCATCATCAAAGACCAAGGGCAGATAAAACCACAAAGATGGGGAAAAAGCAGTGCAGAAAAGCTGGAAATTCAAAAAATCAGAGTGCATCTCCCCCTCCAAAGGAACTCAACTCATTGCCAGCAATGGAACAAAGCTGGACAGAGAATGACTTTGATGAGTTGAGAGAAGAATGCTTCAGTCGATCAAACTTCTCAGAGTAAAAGGAGGAACTACATACCCAGTGCAATGAAACTAAAAACCTTGAAAAAAGAATGGATGAAGGGATAACTAGAATAATCAATGCAGAGAAGACCTTAAAAGAACTGATAGATGAAAACCATGACACGAAAACTATGTGACAAATGAACAAGCTTCAGTAACCGACTTGATCAACTGGAAGAAAGAGTATCAGTAATTGAAGATCAAATGAATGAAATGAAGTGAGAAGAGAGGTGTAGAAAATAAAGAGTAAAAAGAAATGAACAAAGCCTCCAAGAAATATGGGATTATGTGAGAAGACCAAATCTATGTTTGATTGGTGTGCCTGAAAGTGACAGGGAAAGTGGAACCAAGTTGGAAAACATTCTGCAGGATATTATCTAGGAGAACTTCCCCAACGTAGTAAGGCAGGCCAACATTCAAATTCCGGAAATACAGAGAATGCCACAAAGATACTCCTTGAGAAGAGCAACTCCAAGACACATAATTATCAGATTCACCAAAGTTGAAATGATGGAAAAAATGTTAAGGGCAGTCAGAGAGGAAAGGGGAAGCCCATCAGACTAGCAGCAGATCTCTCGGCAGAAACTCT
>NW_012109997.1:149041-150621 GCF_000951045.1 Mandrillus leucophaeus | reverse complement strand
AAGCTAGAAGTGGCTCTACAATTTCAAGTACCTTCAGACCAAAATATAAGCCTAACCACAAAGAAACAAGGTACTTCCTCAGTTTATGGATTATATACAGATCTTGAATTGAACTCCTGCACGAAGCTAGTGACATTAAAGTCATGTCCTACCCCAGAAAGGAACCTAAAAATTGTCTCCCAGCTCAAGAGTTTTGAAATAAAGCTTATGTACTGCCTTGTCTGTGGGAGGTAAAAAAAAAAGTAATTGATGAGAAACTGAATCCTTAAGCTGGCACCCTACTTTGAAGAATCATCCTAATTCAATATTTTACTGTAATTTGGAAAATTTCAGCCTGAAAAAATTAAAGTGAAAGGTGGTTTCAGAACCATAATATTCTAGCACCCTAATATAAAAAAAAATGCACAACTGCTATATTGAAAAATATCCTTAAACCAGGGGAAATTAGATCCCCACAAATAGAATAATATTAATTAACTTAACAGAAAATAATAGTAATCATAGAAAATTGTAATAAAATATAAACCCCATGAACTATGAATCATTATAATGCATACTGAACAGTTACAAGTGAAAGGGAGAAAAATTATTTTTCTAAAACTGAAGTAATGGGACAACCTGAAAGTTTTATAACATAAACTTCATTTAAAGAGAAATACATAGTTTAAAATGTTACAAAAAAAGCAAGTTAAAAACAAATGAAAAGAAACCAAACTGAAAAAAATAATGTAATGGATGATTAAAAAGTGGAATGGTTCATAAGATAGTAGGGAATGGATGATCTGAATGCAAGGGACGGTTCAGGTTCATTGATACGGATTTGACAGCCAACCATGAGATTCAAATAACATTGTATTCTCAAGATGTGAATCTTGTGTTTGGCTGTCCAACGTTTGTTACAGCGAAAACAAAACACAAAACACAACTGAGGATCTCTCTGCAGGAAATACTTATATCAGAAGGCAAAATGGTGGAAAACAATGTTAAAATAAAAAAGAAGTATACCAAGGACAATACTCAATTGAATTTCCAGGGTTTTTAGAACATCTAGTGTTTCAAGTAAAGAATTAGGCACTGCCCAGGCATCAGTCACGGGACACAAAATCTCTCTCTCTCCTCTCTCCCTCTGTTTCTGTTCTGTATCTACATATTGAATCACAAATAATGTGATTGATAGAGGGCAAATAAAACTTATGCCTTTTGGCCAGGCCAGTGGCTCATGCTTGTAATCCCAGCACCTTGGGAGGCCTAGGCAGGTAGATCACTTGAGGTCAGGAGTTCAAGACCAGTCTGGCCAACACAGTGAAACCCTGTCTCTACAAAAATACAAAAATTAGCCAGGCATGGTGTTGGGTGCCTCTAATCCCAGTTAGTCGGGCAGCTGAGGCAGGAGAATTGCTTGAACTCGGGAGGTGGAGTTTGTGGTGAGCTGAGCTCGTGCCACTGCACTCAAGCCTGGGTACAGAGCAAGATTCTGTCTCAAAAACCAAACAAACAAACAAAGAAACCTTATGCCTTTTGACCTGAAATCCTGATGCTAACAAAATGTGACTTTTTAAAATTTCTCTAAGGTGCCATTA
>NW_012109997.1:148413-148687 GCF_000951045.1 Mandrillus leucophaeus | reverse complement strand
GTGAAAATGGCCATACTGCCCAAGGTAATTTATAGATTCAATACCATCTCCATTAAGCCACCAATAACTTTCTTCACAGAATTGGAAACAACTGCTTTAAAGTTCATATGGAACCAAAAATGAACCCACATTGCCAAGACAATCCTAAGCCAAAAGAACAAAGCTGCTGGAGTCATCATGCTACCTGAGTTCAAACTATACTACAAGGCTACAGTAACCAAAACAGCATGGTACTGGTACCAAAACAGAGATATAGACCAATGGAACAGAACAG
>NW_012109997.1:145030-148325 GCF_000951045.1 Mandrillus leucophaeus | reverse complement strand
GAACAGAAAACCAAACACCGCATGTTCTCACTCATAGGTGGGAACTGAACAATGAGATCACTTGGACTCAGGAAGGGGAACATCACACACCGGAGACTATTGTTGGTGGGGGAAGGGGGGAGGGATAGCATTAGGAGATATGCCTAATGTAAATGACGAGTTAATGGGTGCAGCACACCAACATGGCACATGTATACAAATGTAACAAATCTGCACGTTATGCACATGTACCCTAGAACTTAAAGTATAATAATAAAAAATAATAAATAAAAGAACATTTTGACAGGAAATATGTTTCTTGAGTACTGTTGGAATCCAAAATGAATACATTATGTGGCATGTTGGATTTTAATAGTGTATTTAAAATAATATGATAGGAGGATCTGATTTTTGTCAGAAAGCATAACCTGAATAATTTATTTTATAATATAAATTTATCCATTGAATCAACGTGTAGTGTTTAGGCACTTTCTCTATGTTTAGTTCCATTCGTGCCATAAATTGTAATGAATTCTTTAGAGCAAATAAGTTATAAATTGTGAATTCATATGAATGATAATGCACAGTTGTACATGATAAATTTGTGAGAAGAAATATGTAGTAAAATATTTCTTAAGGGATATTTGTGAACCTCTTGATTTCTTCTGAAACATAAATGTGGAATTATTAATACTTTAACTCTCAATGAAGGTGTATTTCAGAATGCAGTAATTTAGTTTTGCTATTTAATACTCACTGTATGTGTGTAAATTATGGACACATATGTGTTCTATATATAGACTATAGGTCAAAGAATTTCTAGATATGTATTATGAAAGTTTTATGTCTAAATTAACAAATTCCAAGTTAATTTTAACTCCTTGTACTATACATAAGAATATATTTATTCTTTTACATAATTCAGGGCCTGTTCACTTTTACATAAATTTTTTGACATTTGCAATTTGAGAAAGTCATAATTAAAATCCTAGACTGAAACTCTACTAGTACCTATTAAAAAAAATTAGAAAACATATTAGAAACACTGTCATCCTTCAGTCTTTCCATAGGCTTCATAAATTATTTTGGATACCCAATACCTCTTATTTTTAAAACTGTAGAGTAGAATTAATATGAAAAAGACTTGAAGTTTTGGATAAATTTAACGCATTTCAAATCCATAGTGTGTTATGGCTGCTATAGAGCAAATATAAACTTAAGGTTTTTAAATGATTATATGGCACCTAAAATGTGACCTGCGTAGATTTGTTCTGTTTTACTCAAGTCTGACCATAATGGTAATAATAGATTCAGTTCTATGTTCCATACCTTGGAAGATATTGATCGACTTTAATGCATTCAGCGAAAAACAAAAAAGGTGATACAAATGAAAAGCAATTAAAGAAACAGGAGACATTTACAATAAAGAAAAGAGGATTGCCAGCAATATGCCACTTATCGCCAAAATTTGAAAACCCGTCATATGGAAGAAAGATTGGGTTTATGTTCTGTGACTCTAAATAGTAGAACTAAAAATAAACGTGGTGACTCCAGGGAGAACAATTTTAGTTCAATACATGGCAATACTGCCTCTGCTTTGTAATGATGTACTTGACAAAATGAAAGACACCTCTACTGCGATTTCCTTGAGTGGCTGCAAGTTTCATCCGATGTTGATTTATCCATTTGTAGTGAGCTTTACTTTTAATTACTTCTAATATATCACACTTAAAAACTAACTTTGAGATGAGGAGTGGCACCATGAAACAGTGGAATGAGCAAAGTGTTTAGAGTCACAAAGATTTGGCTTTTGAATTTAGTCTTTGCCATGTAAGAGACTTTACTTCACAAACACTTTATCATCTGTTAAAACAAATTCATAATATCTTCTCAATTTTTTTGCTTTTTTATATTGAGCTCTAGTCTTCTGGTCACTCAAAGCCTAAACTGTAGTGGCAGAAGAGCAGTGTAAAAACTAATTCTAAAAGCCAGTGTTCTGGGTTTAAATTCTAACTTGGCTATTTCAAAGCCATGGGACCTAGACGAAATCATTTCACTTCTATGAGTCTCAAGTTCTTCATCCATAAAATGCAGATAACAACAGCAGTTGTTTAATAGATTTGTTATAGTGTTTCATGAATAAACACAAACAAAGCTCTTAGAAAATAATGACACGTGGTAAAAACTTAGTAAATATTTCATCTTATTAGTTATTATTCTATTCTTTTTTCTCTCTCTTTGAGATGGAGTGTCACTCTATTGCCCAGGCTGGAGTGCAGTGGTACAATCTCTGCTCACTGCAACCGCTGCCTCTGAGGCTCAAGCGAGTCTCCTGCTTCAGTCTCCCGAGTAGCTGGGATTACAGGCACCTACCACTATGCCCGGATAATTTTTCTATTTTTAATAGAGATGGGGTTTCACCATGTTGGCCAGGTTGGTCTTGAACTCCTGACCTCAAGCGATCCACCAACCTTGGTCTTCCAAAGTGCTGGGATTACAGGTGTGAGACACTGCACGTGGCCAGTCTATTCTTTATAACTCACTGATTACACAACCCATGTCCAATTGTTCTTTCAATTCTTCTATTTCCCTAACTATTCTTTTTTTCCATTCCTTCTACTATAATTGTATTTTTTAAGGTTATTTTTACCACTTATAGGATTTGTCATACTAATCTTCTAACTGGCCTGCTTCCTCCTTTTCACCCTTCCAGCCAGGTTCGAAATTGCTGTCAAGTCTTCCCAGAAAAACTATTCATTATTGTTCTACCTTTTTTCCATATACTCTGAAAACCTCTCTAAAATGAAGACTTCAAAATCTGGCCTGAACCTACAACTTCCAGATATCTTTAACTATTTCTGCAGAATCTTCTACCTTAGCCTTCTTTTGTATTTTTTTTTCTAAATTTGCATGTCTATTCATCCACCAACCCTTTATGTAGAAGGACTTGACCTACTAACATTTTGACAGTCCTTTAAACTTCTGCCTGTACTTGATTCCACAATACCAAACCCTTAGACTTTCATTGATCTCTCCCTACAATGAAATTTCATTATGCCAGGTTATCCATCATATTATTTTCATAATGTATACCTTCTGCATTGAAATTTATTTTGAGATACCTTGTAACTTTTCACAATATTTAGCACCAGTTTTACCAAAAAATAATATTGACTACTATTTATGGATCCTTTTAATGAATTTGAAGTCTTTTGTCACACTGCTAATAAAGACATGCCTGAGACTGAGTAATTTATAGAGAAAAAGAGGTTTTATGGATTCATATTCCACGTGGTTGGGAGGCCTCACAATAATG
>NW_012109997.1:139769-140267 GCF_000951045.1 Mandrillus leucophaeus | reverse complement strand
ATCAAAAGAGACAAAGAAGGCCATTACATAATGATAAAGGGATCAATTCATCAGGAAGAGCTAACTCTCCTAAATATATATGCACCCAATACAGGAGCACCCAGATTCATAAAGCAAGTCCTTAGAGACATATAAAGAGATTTAGACTCCCATACAATAGTAATGAGAGACTTTAACACCCCACTGTCAACATTAGACAGATCAACTACACAGAAAGTTAACAAGGATATCCTGGAATTGAACTCACCTCTGCACCAAGTGGACCTAATAGACATCTACAGAACTCTCCACCCAAAATCAACAGAATATACATTCTACTTAGCACCACATCTCACTTATTCCAAAATTGATGACATAGTTGGAAGTAAAGTACTCCTCAGCAAATGTAAAATAACAGAAATTATAAGAAACTGTCTCTCAGACCACAGTGCAAGCAAATTAGAACTCAGGACTAAGAAACTCAATCAAAACCGCTCAACTACATGGAAACTGAACAAC
>NW_012109997.1:129831-134348 GCF_000951045.1 Mandrillus leucophaeus | reverse complement strand
TAGCTAGCCCCATTTTGCTTGCCATGCATAAACTGCCCCAACAGCTACAGCTTACTGTTACTCTGCCCCCAATCATAATTCTTTTTGTGGACCTGCCTGCCAGCCTTCTCTCTTTAGGAACTATAATAAAAATTGGTGTTTTTTATGTATCCTAGTAGTATTGTGTTGTATCTTGCCATCTAAAGGAGCTTTAAATCTTTTAAAAACGCATCCCAAGTCAGATTTATGATCATCTGGTAGCTAAACGGAGGGAGTAGAGTAAAATATTTAGTGGAGTAGAGGGCATAAAAATTCAAGGAATCATCAAAGTGAAATATGCAGCAAAAAGAAATCCAAGTACTGAAGTCTGGGGAGTGCCTATATGTATAGAGTGGAATGAGGAGGGTATAAGAAAGAAGTCATAGCAGGAAAACTGGAAGAAAACAAGCTGAGGATCATAATGGTGTCTGTATCCATGAAAAATTTAGCAACCACTGTAATTGCTAAGAAATAGAAATGAATAATCTACAGGTATAAATGCTATAGCAAGGGAGAATAGGAACATGACTTAAAATAATTTAATGGCTACTTAAATTGCAAATTAATCTCTGTGACAGCTTCTTTAAGCAATGGGTGGTTTTCTATGCTGCGTTCTCAGCCATTAGTGCATACCTTGTATTGTGGCACTTAAATGTTGTACTGTCGTAATTTGTCTGTTTCATGCATTACAATATAAGTACTCTGAAGATATAAATCATGGACTTATTCAGGTGTCTGAATTTAATTCTAATATCACTTTTGGTCACCAAGATAGAGCTGTTACTTGGTGAGCATTTGTTGAAGGAAACAAATGTTTATTTTACTCCATTTTGACATTTTAGCACTCTTCTTCATATTCAAGAGGTTAACTACCTGATGTCCTGGAATTGGAAGAGATCCCTTGCAGATTTCCTGACTTTCCTTATATAGCTGTGATAATCTATAGAAGCTCAGCTCTGCAATGACTTGAAAATTTGTGCTTCCATGCATGTTTAATATGTTCTTCCCAATGTTTTTCCAGTAAGAGCTAGAGAAACTAGACAATTTTGTGTCAGAAGTTCAAAATCAAAGTACTCTTCAATTTTATCCTGTTTCCATAGCAATAGCTCCACCTCCTTCTATAAGACATTTCATGCAAAGATGTTCTATATGTGATACAGAAACATGAGTCCTTCCATTGGTAAGTCAGTAGGTTAAAATATTGTGCTTATGAGAACAGTGCTATGGGGAATAACTTCTCTAGGGGCCAATTAACTTCATTCTACCTTATGAATACTGAGTATGTTCTTTACCCAAATAAATCATCTTAAAAGCCTATATTCCTGGTGATGGAGAAATTAAATAAGAAAATGTACACCCAAATTTTGAAAATGAAAACATACGGCAAAGTAATATAACACATATATATTGATTTGCTCTTCTGTGCCAGGTAATTGGATACTAGGTCTCTGTCCTAGGCAAAAAGAGGATGGATGGAGAATGTGTTATCTTAGAGGAAAGAATGCTTTTAGTGGGCACATTGACTACTTAGCATTCCTTGCTCCCAGGGAAGGTAAATGATGGGCATGAGAATTAAATCAATCACTTGTTAAAAGACCAACAGAATATTATAGTTAAAAAAAAAAAAACTTCTAAGATATTTATAAGTAACTAAGAAGCAAGCCTACAACAGTTGCTCTAACCCTGACAGTGTATTAGTATCACCTGAAGAACATGAAACAGACAATGTCGTTGCCCTCTCCCAGAGATGTTGACTTAATTATTCTGTTTCTGACCCACATTTATTGTGAAATCATGAAAAGACTAAATGGCATTTTCCTAACTAACTGGGAGAATGAAGTATGATCATATGTGAATGATATCAACATCCAGAAGTTACGACGATACCTTTAAACAGTCAGATATTCCTGCATTAGGCAAGACAAAATCTGCTTTTCAAAAACAAAAGGGGAAGTAAAATAAAGGGAACAAAATGCTATTTCCAGATGAAAAGTGAGAATGGACCTTACATAAAAATGAGCAAATATTTGTTTTTATCATGTTGCTGTTATCACCAACACAAATACCAATTTCATTGTTTAATTTTATTGAATTCTTTGTATTTTCTTATTTTAGAAACTAAAGGATAAACTTGTGTTGTGTGCTGGCTTATATTTATAGACACATGTTTATTTACTAAAAAACAGAAAATAAATGAAAAATTTAAATTTAAATCATGCCTAAACTAGAGAAAAAAACTAATTACAAATGTAGTTGTTGAGCAGCAAATAATTTGTAGGGCAATAATTCAAATGAGCCTCAATTCAGGTTTTAATGTACAGCCAAATTTGAGAATGCAGCCAGGGTTAAGAACACTATCCTTCAAATCCAACTTGAAAAAGTGATAAAGATTGTATTCACAATGGAAATAAATATGTACTAGAAGTAAACTGAACAAAAATGTGCAAAAATAAATTAAAAGGCATCAAGAAATACACAAGGGATCTTAGAGAAGAATTAATAAGTGGAGAGAGATGCTAAAATTCTGAATGAGAAAAATCAACGTTTAAACATGCTTATAAAATTAAATTTACAAGCTTAATATAATTCCAATAAAGCATCTAATAGGTCACATTCGTTTTAGGAGGGAGAGTGATGTCACAAAAACATTCTAATTTTGTTATACTTTTCTACTGAAGGATTTTGTTTAGGATTTTGATGAGCATAAAGCAGAATCTTAATAAATGTCTGGTATTTCAGTAAGTAGTCAAGACTCAGTTTGAAATGATACTTTAGTATCAAATACTATAAGAAATAAGCTATACTAGTGGTTTTTTAAAAAGTGTTTCTTATTAGGAAATGTTCCTCTGAGTCTTATTTATTGAAAATTCAACCTTCCTGTGGTTCTCAATAGACCAAATACTAAACCTTAATAATGTTTAAATGCAGACACAGAGTTCTGTCTTCAGGAGTGGGAGTAAGTTTTGAGGAGTCCTATGTGGTTGGTATCTAATAAGTATTTCACTCAGTCTCTTGGAGATAAAACTTCAGTCCATTATGGGTCCACTGGAAGCAAGTCCTTAGTGGAGTCAAACTTATTGCTAATCAATATTATCACTGGGCCAAAAGCCTCACGTGAGTGAAGCCACTTCTCAAAAACTATTAAAAATGTCAAATGAGCAAAACACAGCTTCACACCCTTTCTTTTTTGTTTTGTACTTTACTTCTTTGAGACTCCTAAATTTATTTTTCTGACATTGTAGCTTTCTATCCCATCTTCCATTGACTTGTAAAATACGGTTATGAAGATATTAAGAACAATTATAGGCCGGGCGCCGGTGGCTCACGCCTGTAATCCCAGCACTTTGGGAGGCTGAGACGGGTGGATCACGAGGTTAGGAGATCGAGACCATCCTGGCTAACATGGTGAAACCCCGTCTCTACTAAAAATATAAAAAATTATCCGGGCGCGGTGGCGGGAGCTTGTAGTCCCAGCTACTCTGGAGGCTGAGGCAGGAGAACGGTGTGAACCCGGGAGGCGGAGCTTGCAGGGAGCCAAGATAGCGAGATAGTGCCACTGCACTCCAGTCTGTCACCAGCCTAGGCGACAGAGAGAGACTCTGTCTCAAAAAAAAAAAAAAAAAAATTAATTAATTTACATGGGATAAATGAGTTATTGCCTCTAATAATCAAAATTTACAAACACTCATTGCAGTAAAATGATATATTGAGTTTTCAATAATAATAGCATATGTTCAAAGATTTATTATCTGTCAATGGGTTATAATAGGTTTCCCGAGAAGTATATTCAAAAACTTTAAAAAGATAATCCAGAAGATGGAGACATTATAATATCCAAAATCACGAGAAACTCTAAATATATTCATCTATATATTGTGTAGAATGAAAACCTTTTTTTTCCATCTATGAATGAAAATTTGGACTATATAATTCATAGGAATAACTTTTGTAAGTACTAAGAACTAATTAAGAAGTAAAAAATATGTAAAAGATGTGTGTTTTAATTCAAAAGATACATTTATATGTGTTATAAGAAAATAAAATTGACTGTGTGACAAGTACTCAAGTAACTAACTCAATGGCTTTTGGGTCAAGAATCCCAAATCCCCAAATCAATTTTTCTAAACTGGGTTCTCAAAACAGATCTGGCCGGCCGCAGTGACTCACGCTTGCAATCTCAGCACTTTGGGAGGTCGAGGCAGGCAGATCACTTGAGGTCAGGAGTCTCAGAACAGCCTGGCCAACATGGGGAAACCCTGACTCTATTAAAAATACAAAAATTAGCTGGAAGCGGTGGTGCGCCCCTGTAATTCCAGCTACTCAGGAGGCTGAGGAAGGAGAATCTCTAGCACCCGGAAGTCAGAGGTTGCAGTAAGCCAAGATCTCGCCACTGCACTCCAGCCTGGGCGACAGAGCCAGACTCAGTTTCAAAATAAAATAAAATAATAAATAAAATAAAATAAAATAAAATAAAATAAAATAAAATAAAATAAAACAAA
>NW_012109997.1:108121-129511 GCF_000951045.1 Mandrillus leucophaeus | reverse complement strand
AGAAAGAAAGAAAGAAAGAAAGAAAGAAAGAAAGAAAGAAAGAAAGAAAGAAAGAAAGAAAGAAAGAAAGAAAGAAAGAAAGAGAAAGAAAGAAAGAAAGAAAGAAAGGAAAAGGGAAGAAAGGAGGGCGGGAGAGAGGAAGGAAGGAAGGAAAGAAGGAAGAAAGGAAAGAAGGAAGGGAGAAAGAGAAAAAAATAAAGAGAAGAAACAAGAAAAACTGTTTCATTGCGAACAAGCTCATGCTGGTTTAGACAGTTTCTTTACTTCACAGGATTTTTCGATGCCATTAATATGATACTGTACATTGGGAATCTGCAAGCAGAACAGAATATGTACCATTTCCTAAACTTATTTGGGAACAAAAGCCTTTTTATTGCTAAATATCTGTTAATGCACAATAAGATTCACTTAGAAAATACTCCCCTAAATGATTAGAGGCTCTTAGAGAAAGCAGTTAAGGTAACATTACACTTTTACTCATTCCAATTCTATGATGTCATATTTTTCAAATATTAAACTAGATCATTCCCCAGTTGCTTCTGATAATGAGACGAAGCAAGTAAGCTTTTTTATTCTGAGACTAATATGTAGCACTATGGCAGTGC
This sequence comes from Mandrillus leucophaeus, assembly GCF_000951045.1. Lineage (NCBI taxonomy): Eukaryota > Metazoa > Chordata > Mammalia > Primates > Cercopithecidae > Mandrillus > Mandrillus leucophaeus. The sequence goes on along the minus strand of NW_012109997.1, from coordinate 128,906 downwards.
TGTGCCTGTTATGATGTTTGTCAATATCATGTAATTATCTAATTTACCACATAGTTATATAATTTTTTAATTATTATTGCTCAATTATCTATCAGTTTTATTGCTATTTCTCTTCATCACATTATCAATGGGAGCTTAACATGACTTTTTAGAGGAATTAACTGTTACATTTATAGTTGGATACATGCTACTTTCATTTCTTAATGTGGTTCTAATAAAATAGAACAGAGCTGTCACTGGCTATATTTTTCCCCATGCCAAACCGTTTAAACTCTCCAGAGAAACTTCTGTTTAAATAAGGCATGCTTGACCAAGAAAGGTTGTCATGTATTAACTGTCTCTGTGGGGAGCTGATGTTAAAAGTATAATTTGTTCAGTAGAGAGAACAGAAAATTATTATGCCCAGTCAGAAAAACAGCTCCTCGTCTTCTCTGCATGTGTGTGTGTTGTCACAGCTAACTAACAAAGTATCACCATACACAATGAGCAATGAGAAGATTTCTGCAGTTCAAATGTTCAAGATTTTCATTTTTGCCCTGAGGATAAAAATTTTCTTAATGTGCATTCTGATTGACATTTATCTGTTAGAATGTGAAAAGTTACACCTCAACTTCCTTTTTCTCCTATCAAAGAGAGAATCAGCTTTCCTCTTATTATTTCCCTCATTTCTTTTCTCTTTTTTTTCATGATACTGTATTTCTTCTGGTATTTCATATTTTCTTCTAATACAGAGAGCACATTTATGCCTTGGGATTTCAAGGTTATTCTTATGCTATATAAGCAGAAGTATTCTCCAATGCTACAAAAGCAAAACCATTTTTAAAGGGAGAGAAAAAGAAAAGATGATCTCAGTTACAAGGAGAATAAAAATCCTTTTTGGATTTTTAATTCATATTTCAAACAAGGTTCTGATTTCTTAATCATGGTATAGAAAGACTAATGCAACCAATAGTGAAAACTCTTTATCCGGTCTCTCTTTAAATACTTCTACTCGGCAATAGTTTCCACCAGGATAAAGTATTTTATATAGTTCGTCACTGTGATTACCCAGTGTTGATACTGCAAACTACAAAGGCATTTGCAACCTAAATCTTAGTTTATTTTAGAAAATATTTTGTTTTCACTTGGCAGCACAATTTATTGTTTCTATTGTCTTTCCAACAGTATTAGGTCAGACTAAATTTTTGAGCTTTCAGAAATGATAGCTTAGTACTATTTGTGTTCTCTCTCACACAAGCAAAAAGTGCAAAATGTACTGGCCGATTTGACTTCTGACTGTTTTGTGGTCAGAGAACATGGATTATTTGATGTTAATTTTTTTGCAATGTTAGGCTTAGGAGTGGCCTAACATATAATTAATATTTATATAGTTTAATATATACTTAATAATAGTTTATAATTTCTATTAGTTGGTTGTAGTAACAATAATGCAGCAAAATAGTTTTGTTTTTTAAATGTTTATATCTTTGTTAAAATTTTTGATCTACATGATCTCAATTTTCCAACAGTTTAATAAAGATTTCCCACTGCAGTTGGCGGGTTTGTTAAGACCTCCATATAAGTTTCACACATTTTGTTTCATATATTACTTAGTATTAAATGCCAACACATTGTTTATTTTAGCATATTCTTATCAAATAGTTTCTTTTATTACATAATGCTAATATTTATCTATACCTAAATACTATTATGTCCAATGTCAAAATTGTTGAGGATAATTATTCTTTGTTTAGCGTTTGAATCATATATTTTTTCTATATCTTTATTATTTGACTGTTCATTTTGCTTTCTTTAAAGGTTATTTTTCAATTACATGTAATAATTATACATATTTATGAGGTACAGTGTGTTATTTCGATACATGTATACAATGTGTAATGATTAATTAGGGTAATTAGCATATCCATCACCTTAAGCATTTATAATTTTTTTGTGTAAAGGACATTCAAAATTCATTTTTTTCAGCTATTTGAAACTATACAATAAATCACTGTTAACTATAGTTGCCCTACAGTGCTGTAGAATACTAGAAGTTATTCCTCCTATCTAGCTGTAATATTACATCCCCTAACAAACGTTTTCCTATTCTCCATCTCACCCCTGTTCCTGTAGAATTCTCAACCTCTAGCAACCACTATACTACTCTATACTTCTATAAGATCAACTTTTTTAGCTTACACATATGAGATAGAATGTACTATTTGTCTTCTTGTGTGCGGTTGATTTCTTTTAGCATAATGCCCTCTAGCCTCATGTTGCTAGGAAAGACAGAATTTCATTTTATGGCCAAATAGTATTCCATGGTGCATATGTACTACATTATCTTTACCAAGTCATCTGTTGATGGACATGGGTTGATTCCATATCTTGGCTATTGCAAATAATCCTTCAATAAACATTAGCATGCAGATACCTCTTTTACATACTCATTTCTTTTCCTTTGGATATATACTCCAAAGTGGGTTTGCTGGATTATAATTTTTTTTTTTTGAGGAAACTTCATAGTTCACAATGTTTATAGTAATTTACATTCCCACCAGCAATGAAGAAGTGTTTCCCTTTCTTCATATCCTCACCAACATTTGTTATTTCTTGTCTTTTAATAATAGCCATTCTAACTGAGGTATGGTGGTAAAAGTCACTGTGGTTTTGATTTACATTTCCATGATGATTAGTGTTGTTGAACATTTCGGTCATATATTTATTGGCCATTTGTATTCTTCTGAGAAATGTTGATTAAAATCATTTAACCCATTTTAAATATTGGGCTATTTTGGTGTTTGCTGTTGAATTCCTGTGTATTTTGAATATTAATCTCTTGTAGGATTAATAGTTTGCAAATACTTACTCCTATCCTGCAGGTGGTCTCTATATACTGTTGTTCCTTTTGCTGTGCAGGAGCTTTTTAGTCTGATATGATCTCATTTGTTTATTTTTGGTTTTATTGCCTATACTTTTGAGTTTTTGTCCTTAAAATCATTGATCAGTCCAAAGTCATGAAGCTTTTCCCCTACGTATTTTTGCAGTTTTTGTGCAGATTTGGTATTATTTTTATGCCTTCAATCCATCTTTATTTGATTTTTGTGTATGGTGACAGATAGGGGTCTAGTTTCATTCTTCTGCACATAAATATTTAGTTTTTCTGCCACTGTTTATGGAAGAGATTGTCCTTTGCCTAATGAATGTTCTTGGTGCCTTTGTCAAAAATTAGTTGTCTGTATGTGGCTTTAATCTGGGTTTTTTATTCTATTTCATTACTCTATATATCTGCTTTTATGTCAGTAGTATGTGTTTTGATTACTACAGATTTTGGAAGTCAGGTAGTATGATGCCTTCATCTTGGTTCTTTTTGCTCAAGATTACTTTAGCTATTTAGAGTCCTGCAATTCCACATACATCTTAGGATTGCTTTTTCTATGTCTGTGAAAACTGGCATTGAAATTTTGATTGAAACTGCATTGAATCTGCAGATAACTTTGAATAGTATGGGCATTTTTATAATGTGAATTTTTCTAATCCATGAACATGGGAATCTTTTTATTTGTTTATGTCTTCAATTTCTTTCATCAATGTTTTGTAGTTTCAGTGCACAAGTATTTCATTTCCTTGGTTAGGTTTATTGCTTTTTTATTGTATATTTTTGTACCTATTGCAAATGGAATTGCTTTTTGGTTTTTGGTATGTAGCCTATTATTAACGTATAGAAAAACTAGTAATTTTCTTTAGTGGTATGCTTTGATTACTTATTTTGTATTCTCTCTGCATCTACCATAGGCTTTTGTTTTGAGGCTTACATAAAATATCTTGTTACAATGGGTTATTTTAAGCTAATTACACTTAACTTTGCACACTAAAACTCTATACTTTTATTCCATCATCTCCTACCACACATTTAAATTGCTGAAGTCAAGAATTACATCTTTTTGTATTGTATATTTCTTAACAAAATATTTTAGTTATTATTATCTTTAATAGTTTGGACTTTTAACCTTTATGCTAAAGATATAAGTGATTTGTACACTAACATTACAGTATCAGTGCATTCTTAATTTGGCTGTATACTTATTTTTTTCAGTGAGTTTTATACTTTCATATATTTTCTGTTCCTTATTGGCATCCTTTTTTAAAAGCTTTAAGAATTCCTTTTAGAATTTCCTGAAAGCCGGCACAGGCCTTTCCTGTACAAGGTTTTACTCTGGAGGGCTTGGTATTGGTATCTGAGGCAAAGTTCAGTGTTCACTCACATCTCCTTCTCCTCTGTGCTGGAGTTGAGAAAGGGGTGATAAGAGTAATGTAAAAAGGCCCTTCCTATCCTCTTCAGTGTGTGTTTATTTATTTCTGTGTTACATCCAGACACCATGGTCTCTTACCTGATTTCCTTGGCTTTTGTGAAGACATTTTTATGGATAATATTTCAAATTGATTTTCTGCAAGGGGATGAACATTGAAAAGTCCTGTTTTGTCATCTTACTGATGTTAGTCCTCTAAAATATTACCTTTGCCTTTGTAGTCTATCCTTGAATACAAGTATTCACTTGAAGAAAATCTTTCTCACTCCCAGGAATTCTTATGAACTCAACTGATAAGGTTTGAATTTGTGTCCCTACTCAAATATCATGTCAAATTGTAATTCTCAGTGTTGGGGGATAAGCCTGGTGGGAGGTGATTGAATCATGGGGGTGGATTTCCCCTTGCTGTTCTCATGATAGTGAGTGAGTTCTCATGAGATCTGGCTGTTTAAAAGTGTGTAGCACGTCTTCCTCCTTCACTCTCTTCCTCCTGTTCCACCCATGTAAGACGTGCCTCCCTTCCTCTTCCTTCCTTTTCGCCTTCTTCCATGACTGTAAATTTCCTGAGGCCTCCCCGGCCATGCTTCCTGTACAGCCTGCAGAACTATGAGCCAATTAAGCCTTGTTTCTTTATACATTATCCAGTTTCTGGTATTTATTTATATGAGTATGAGGATGGACTAATATACCAACTTTTCTGCTTTATATCTATCTAAAAAATTGCCTTTGTAAGTAAAGTTCTGTGGCATGGTGGTGAGTTGATGTGTAACATCATGAAATTCCTTAATCAACATGGAGAGAAAACTAACAAAACCACTTGCCTTTAAGTGCTTTTCCAATTTTATATATTTTGTGTATGCCATGGAAAACCCTGAAAGCTTTTTTACTCACTGAATCAAAATACATAGAATAGTCTGCAAAGTAATTCTGAGATAATGCCCATCTGCTCACTTATACACTGTGTGTTTGTAGGTGAACTTTGCATAATACCCATTTTGCATTTTTCTTTTCCTAGAAAGACTTAGAATTAGTGGTTTGGCAAATGGAACCACTTTTTGTTTTTTATATTTTTCTATTTGGTTTGGAAGAGTAACCTTCATTATGTCTAACTACAGAGAAAAGAGAATGATCTTTGATCCTCATCACCTTCCATCTAATTTTTGTTCCTCACCTCGAATGAGGGAGAAAAGCTTTATACGTTAAGAGATACATACAATCACCAAGAGACAAATGTTGATAATTAGCTTCAAAGTTGATTCACAAAATTTTACTAAGAATCCTGTTGATCACTATAAAATGATAATGAATGACTAATTTATACCTAGGTGGCATCTCTGATCTTGGTTTCTTCCTAGCTTAGGTATGCAAATGATGATAATGTTATAAATAAACCTGTGCTTATTATCAAATGAAAGTCGAGCTTCCATTATTGTTATAAGGAAAACACCTCTACCTTTTTCTGGTGGAGAGTAAATTTTTTCGTGGTAAAAGAGTAAATGTAGAAGTTGAGACTCAAGTTTGTTGAATAATCAAGGTCTAAGAAGCTAACATTTTGTTAACTTTCCTGGATTTATAGTTTCTTGATATCCACATACACGCCATCCTCTGTAGTTATAGTAAAGTACATCACTACTATACATAGAAAACAAGTTTAATTTCCTTGATGTAGAAAATTACATAAATATAAACAAAAAAACTAAATAACATTATTAGAACGTTTCTGAATACTATTGCCTGACAAAATATCTCAGTGTGAGATCTGTGTTCTCTTTTGAAAAGGAGAATTAGTTTGTACTGGAGAGAGATTAATGATATGCCAGTACCAAAATGCGCATTTTTCCTGCCAAAATGAGAGAGAGAAAGAAAAAGAGAGAGAGAGGAAGAAGACTTGGAAAAAAAAAAAAAAAACCTTGTTATTGGTGACTCGATGTAATTTAATGCTATTTTTTCATATACCTAAATTTGCCCTTCTTTCAATCAGAGGTAAGGGTCGCATTCTTTGGATACTCTAGTGTCACAGGTTCCATTGCCCAGCTATAACCTATAGAACAGTCATTCTACTTTGACCAGCGGAATGGAAGGTACCATTTTGAGATGTTGTCTAGGACTCATTCCTTATATATTGACCATTTAAGATATGAGAGTGTTAGCATTTCTCACTTATATTTACAAAACAAAATTTAATTGCTTTGAAGACAAACGATCAAATATAAAACTTGTAAAATTTGATGCAGGAGTGTCAAGCAATGGAAAAATCACATAGCCATTAGCAGCTATTTTTGAAGATCTATTGGAAAATGCTCAAAATAAAATAAATAAAAATGAATGTAACATACGTGCATATAAGTAGTCATGTATTTAAACAAAGAGAAGAAACAACGAAGAAAATGCATCACAGTGCTCAGCATAAATTTCTATTGCCTTATTAAAGATGCTGAGTTATTTTCTGTATATACAAACCTGTCTTATAAAAGGAATATATGACTTGCATATTTTAAAACCAGACACAATTTATTAATAGATATGGAAAAAAGGCGTGGATACTTAGAATCAAGACCTAAAGTATCTTCAGAATTTGAAGATAGCACCAGAAAAATCTAATAATTAAAAAAGGATGGTAAAATTAGAGATAAAGGTGTATAATATTATCCACAACAGATTGTCCTTCTGAAAGATGTTTTGAAATATATTTAGGAGACCCCAAATAAGCTAATGCAGGATAGCAATTAGTATTTCAGTAGCAGACTATGTGGATAAAAATTTCACTTAATTAATTTGAAGTAAAATTGTCCCAAGTAATAATGTGATGACAGAGGAGAATGACCTGAAATAAAATATAAGTATAAATTTAAAAATATACATGTCATAAAAATGATTGCTCATATATTTACTGCTTATAATGGTGACATTTTTATATGTAGAAACATCTCAATGCCTTTGATTGATTGTGTAATTCCTAGTACATAAACATAAGGAAGGAAGAAAAGTTAATAAGTTTTCAAGATCAAGTTTTATCACAATGATTTTCTAAAATGAGCGGATTTTCTTGCAGTAAAATAAGATTTGACAGTTATTATTTGTGTAACTTTTTGAATTCTTAGTAATGATACACATGTCTCTTTTATTCTAGCCATAAACAACATTCATATACTAGATTTAAATGACCAGAAGTTGGAAAAACTGTTTCTGAAGTAAGAAAAAGTATATAATGTTATCTTTATTCTTTTTCTTAATCTTTCTAATTTAGTCTCAGGTTTCAATTTTTAAACCAATTAACTAAAATCAATGTAATTTTTATAGGGTTATAAATTATATGATTAAATGTTCAAGAGAGTTTTTTTCACATATTATCTGTGAGAAGAGTTTAAGTAAAATGAAGATCAATGTTTTTTGGAAAATTTAAGGATAATTTTATTGCAGAGATGGTATATCAAACAGAGCATTTAAACTGGTCAAAATACATATTTCAAGAGAAAAGATACAAATCACAAAGGATGTACAACCACTTATTTTTGGCTTTTGAAAGATTTTAACTAGACTAACACTACTAGTCTCTCAAGACTCTCATTCATTTCTCCCACAGGGAAGAATTGTTATCATGGGAGAAGGAAGTGGTATTTGGAGCTCAAGAATATCTGGATCTCCTTGGAGGATGCCTGGCAGAATATATTTTTTAGATGTATTTAAAGGGAAACACTACAAAGATAAATGTTTTTGTTCGTTACTTTGTTTTTGTTTGTTTGTTTTTGTTTGTTTGTTTGATTTTTGAGATGGAATCTTGCAGTGTTTCCCAAGCTAGAGTGCAGTAGCATGATGTTGGCTTACTACAACTTCTGCCTCCCGGGTTCAACCATTCTCCTGTCTCAGCCTCCTGAGTAACTGGGATTACAGCACCCACTACCATGCCCAGCTAATTTTTGTATTTTTAGTACAGATGGGGTTTCACCATGTTGGCCAGGCTGGTCTCGAACTCCTGATCTCAGGTGATCCACTCGCCTCAGTCTCCCAAAGTGCTGAGACTACAGGCGTAAGCCACCACACCTGGCCAAGATAAATGAGTATTATTAAAAATAATTTTCCCAGCATTTTGGGAGGCTGGGGTGGGAGGATCACGAGGTCAGGAGATTGAGACCATCCTGGCTAACATGGTGAAACACTGTTTCTACTAAAAATACAAAAAAAATTAGCCAGGCATGGTGGTGGGTGCCTGTAGTCCCAGCTACTCGGGAGGCTGAGGCAGGAGAATGTCATGAACCCAGGAGGTGGAGCTTGCAGTGAGCAGAGGTTGTGCCACTGAACTCCAGCCTGGGTGACAGAGCAAGACTCCGTCTAAAAATAATAATAATAATAATTTTCTATAAGAAAATGAGGCAACAGGATAGAAACGTTGCAATTAAAACTTAACTTATCTAAATGTAATGTGTCCACAATTATAATTTGAGACTATTTGATGTTGTACATTTTTAGAAAATATTAGATCAGAAGAAAAAAATTAATCTTTACAATATGATGACAATATGGATGACATATGACACAGTTGCACAAAGAAAAAATTGTTGCAAAACACTTTAAAACACAGTTTTTTTTGTTGTTGTTATTGTTGTTTTGACTGTTTGTTTTTTTGAAACGGAGTCTCTCTCTGTTGCCCAGGCTGGAGCGCAGTGACACGATCTCGGATAACTGCAACCTCCACCTCCTGAGTTCAAGTGATTCTCTTGCCTCAGCCTCTGGGGTAGCTGGGGCCACAGGCGCCCACCACCATACAGGGCTAATTTTTTTTCTTTCTTTTTTTTTTTTTTTTTTGTATTTTTGTAGACGGGGTTTCGCCATGTTGCCCAAGCTAGTCTCAAACTCCTGACATCAAGTAATCCACTTGCCTCAGGCTCCCAAAGTGATGGATTTACAGGTATGAGCCACTGCTCCCAGCCTAAAACACAGTATTTAATCTGTATTTCTAGTAGAATGTGTTCTAAGAACAAAAAGAACAGTACAGAAATCTTGAGGTCTATCCAGAGTGTTATTATTTTTTGTATTGTCACATTGGTATATATACATTTGGAACTATAATGTGTATAATGTAAGATATATCAAATCCGGTAACTGTGGAATCTTTAAACTAAGGCAAAATAAGTAAAACAATCAATTAAGCAAAACCCCCATAATCTTATATTTGAAATGAAAGTATTAGTAGGAAGATACAATTTTGTGTAAATAGAAAAACTTTTATTTGTTCTATGCCGTTTAAAGTCCAAGAAGCAACAATAACTGAGTTGCAATGAATTCACCTACTACCCAGATGATAATCTCTAAATATTTCTCCCACATACACACACACACACACACACAAAAAAAAAAAAAAAAAAAAAAAAAAAGAAAGAAAAAAAGAAGAAGGAAGTTTCTTGGGGTAAAGAATGGCTAACTCAGATCTGGGGTAGTACATGAAAAATTAACTTACAATAACTCTTGTTCCAAAGAGAAAGGATCATATAAAAATTGGAGTCATGTCAAGGAAAACAAGAGATAGTTTACAGTTTGTCAATATTGGGATAATTTTAGCTTAAAAAAGAATAATGCAATGAACTGAAGCACATCAAATCTATATAAATCTGTAATTTACAATGCTACTAAAATAAATCTTATGCACCATCTAGTATGCCAACTCTTTATTCTGAAAAATGGTAAAAAAGAAATATTGGGTTTTCTCTGTTTTATTGTTGGGTCGTCAATGGTTAATAAGAGAAAATCTTCTGTATAAATAAAAATCACAGGTAATAAACACAGGCGGAATTATATAATTTTTAAATTTCTATTTTGCAATCTCTAAAGAAATAACGGATCACGGCTGTGATCAATAGTGAATGCTAAAAGCGTTTGGTTAAAGGTTGATGGGGAAATTTATAAAAGAGGAATAAGTCTGATGCATTAGATTTCTATTGCTGTCTTAGGAAATTACCAAAAGTGAGTGACTTAACGCAAATTTATTACCTTACAGCTCTGTAGGTTAGAAGTCCAAGCACGATGTGGCTCGTCTGGTTTTTTCGCTGAGGTTTCACTACGCAGAAATCAAGTCATTAGGACTGTGTTTCTTTCCAGAGGCTCAAGGGATGAATCTATTTGCAACTTCATTCGTTATTGGCATAATTCATTTCCATGGGATGGTAAGACTGAGATCCCATTGACTTGCTTGCTTTTGGCTAAAGGGAATTCTCAGCCCCTGGAGGCTGCTTATATTCCTTGGCCTTGTCGTTTCCTCCATCTTCATAGTCAGTAATAGCAGGTCTAGTCCTTCTCATGCTGTGATTATCTTTGACCTCCGCTTTCTATCTCTTCACTTCTGCTTTCTCTTCTCTCTGACTCCAGCCTGAGAAATTCATCTGCTTTTAAAGGTTCAAGTGATTAGATTGGGTCCACCCAGATCGTCGAAGATGATCTCCCTGTTGTAACTGCATCCACAAAGTCCCTTCATAGCACTACCTAGATTATTGTTTGAATAACCAGGCGTTGGGAATCTTGAGCTGGCATCTTTATAATTCTGCCTACAAGAACTGACAACACTTAAACCCACTGATTAATCTCAATTGTAGTTTTGGTTAAAAACAAGTGATGATGAGGTGATATTTTAAAGGAGATTGGCGGCCACGTGCGGTAGCTCACACCTGTAATCCCAGCACTTTGGGAGGCCAAGGTGGGCGGATCACGAGGTCAGGAGACCCAGATCATCCTGGCTAACACGGTGAAACCCAGTCTCTACTTAGAAAATACGAAAAATTAGTCGGGCGTGGTGACACGTGCCTGTAGTCCCAGCTACTCGTGAGGCTGAGGCAGGAAAATAGCTTGAACCCGGGAGGTGGAGGTTGCGGTGAGCCGAGATCTCGCCACTGCACTCCAGCCTGGGCAACAGGACAGACTTGTCTCAAAAACAAACAAACAAACAAACAAAAAAAAACAAGGAGATTGGCAAAGTGTTTACTGCTGGAGGTGGGTGATGGGTACATGGGATTTTATGATGTTATTACAAAAATCCAGCTTTTTTATGTATATGTTTCCATTATAAAAAGAACAAATAAACACACAACCTCCTCAAGAGTTTCCAACATAAATGCCTCAACTGCTTTCAAGAATGCATTCATAGTTCATTTCTTATCCAGCCTTCTAGTGTCTTCTCTCTTCTCCAGACCTATAAAATTACTACTTTTCTTGGAAGAATCTTAAATTGGAGACTGCAGTTTGTGAAACCAATCCTGCCTTGAGGGTAAGGAGACAGGAACCCCTCTCCTAAAAACTAAATAGCCAATGCTGGTTATATTCACCTTTTGTAAGTGAATTTATAAATGGAAATGCCCAGTTGTATCTTGGAGCCTCCATTACTGGTATACTGGTTACAACTTGCTAAAGAACCTGGCCGCCTTTTATTAATAAATTTGCTGCAGTAGGGAAGAAGCATATACTCTATGTTGTGCTGCCTCCTGACCTGTCTCCATTTTCCCTGAAGGATCTTATTTCCATTCCTATAATGATTTTTGACTCCTCCACACTTCAAAGTTTGGCCCTTAAATCAGTTTTAAAGAAATGTCATTTCTACCAGAAATATAACATGGATTTAACTTACCACAGGTAGATGATAACTTTAAAAATACACAAATAAAAGCTAAGTAACATTATTAAAATTTATCTAAATTTCTGCATCATTTTAATTGTAAGGCTTTTTCAGTTCCTGCTGCAAGATGCAATTTCTCAGGTCGATGAATGGTCACAAAATCAATTTCCACTGCATATGTCAATTTGCAGTCTTTTCCACAGACTCAATTATATCTAGTTACAAGTATAAAAAGAAAATTTTGGAGTTTATTTTTGAGAGGTGGAATAATTCAGTCTTATCTATGGTCACCTTGCTTCCTGAGGATACACGTTGATCTTACTTGAACATCACCAAAACATAAGGAAGCTCTAGCAACAAGACCTTGTACCTCTCTCAGAGCCTGCATATTGCTTACAGGCTTCTTTCTGAGTGTCTTTCCTACTCTTTTCTTATAAAATGAATTATTATTTCTAAATGTTCTGGAGGAAATCAGTCATGGGATCTTGCAAATAAGAATGACCTGCATTGGTAAATTTGTGGACTGGCTAGCTGGTTCTTTATATCCAGCAACCTCTGGGGTTACCAGCTAGTCTAAAAATAATCTTCAGTTGATTTAGTTTTGCAATCATAGTTTAATAAACTGTCAAACTTGGGCAAAGTGTGGTCTAAAATTTTCATGAATAAAGACTGTGTTTGGGTAATTACATCTTTCAGAGTTTGAACTTGTGATGTACCCTGAATGACATGTCCAGTATACAGTGAAGCAAGTGAGTTAAGCTGAGTGATAAATATAGTAATCAGAATGAAAGACAAAAGAAAAAATAAATTACAACTGTCTGGAGGCTATAATCAGCAGAAAAACATTTTGAAATTCATTGCTTAAATATGGAGGAAGAAATAGTAAACAGAGGAAGAAATACTAATTAGAGTTCTAGTACAGCTTTGGTTTATTCATTAATTTTTGTTTGTTTGTCTATACCACCCAAACTAAGGCAGAAATGTGTATATTTGAAGGCATAACTTGAAGGATATAGGGAGAAAAGGTGGTATGCTGCTTTTGGAAAAGGAGGGAATGTCTGATCCACTTAAGAGTTAGGAACAGAGGTACAATGTTAACCTATTTCAGATGGAAATGACAATAGATAATTTGAAGCTGTGTGAAAATATGCAAGTCTGATCTAACCAGAAGTAATGTATTATAGTACACTTTTGAAGACATACGACATATAAACAGAGCTCTTCTGGAGGAATATAGTTGGCATTGATGTCATAGTATCTATGTTTATTCAACAGGATAGGAAAAGAAAGATTATTTTCAGTTCAAATAGTACCTTATTGCCTTGGTTCTTATTCTCTTGGCTTGAAAAGATAATATGTGTTAACTCTAAAAGAGCATTAGATTTTACATTAAAGTAGCTACTAATCATGAAAGTAAAAGGTATTTGAATTTATTTTTTTGGAATATATGTAGCATATCATGGCCTTATATCATTAACTTGGTTTGCAAATGTATCTCTACAATTAAAAATATAATCTAAGGCTGTAACTGGTTTCCCCTATGAACTGATCCAGGAAGCCTGGGTTTTAAGAGGTCAAGAAAGTACAAGTCATCAGATTAGCTCTGTGCAGATGGGGGCACAGAAGGGACCAGACAGGTGAAAGGATGCTCGTGACAGTCTTTTATGAGTCTCATCATTTTGACTTGTGAAGAAGAAAAGGAAGCCATCTGTGCTGTCATTCTTGTTAACCTTCTGCTTTGAATAGGAAAGATAAACTGAATACTGAAAATAGGTAAATGAATACAAAACAATATTTGCATCAGGGTTATTGAAAATCAAACTAAAGATGAATAACCTTGCTTCTGTCTGTCACACACATTATCCATGTTTTTGCAGATACTTATTTTTATGACTGAGAAGCTATTTGTTTTATGAGAAAATGCTAAGCATTAATTCTGATTTATATTTGAAGCCAGTCTATATATTAACCCATTGAAATATGTTTCTTTTGTGTTCATTAACTATTCGTTAAGTAATCATGGCTTTTATTTTTAATGTCTGAGTAATCCTTAATTACAAATCAGAGACAAAGTAATTTTGATTTGTACATGTCATTTAGAGTAAAAGGTGAAAATTTTAATGTTAATTAAGTCTATACATGTTTTGTTTTGTTTAACTAATAATATTGTCTTCTGCAACTGCTAATCCCCCAGTTTTATGCTATATAATTGATTTAAGTTTTCAGATCCTCAAGATATTCATTTATTTCCTTCTATCATATTCTGCTTCAGGGAAGAGAACTAATACCATTCAGACACTCAAAAGCCTACTAAATATACATTATCAGTCACAATAGGTCCTTATTTCTCTAAGTGTCTAGTATTTGGCATTAGATCATCTAATTGACCAATCTGTATTTCCATAATTCCTATATCTTATGTTGAATTAGGTGTATGTCTGATATGGTTTGGCTGTGTTCCTACCTAAATCTCACCTCACGTGTCATGGAAGGGACCTGGTGGAAGGTAATTTAATCAAGGGGGTGGGTACCCTTATGCTGTTCTCAGGATAGTGAGTGAATTCTCACAAGATCTGATGCTTTTATAAGATCCTTTTCCCTTTAGCTCCTTCTCCTTCCTGCCGCCATTGAAGAAGAACATGTTTGCTTCTCATTTTACCATGACTGTAAGTTACCTGAAGCCTCCCTAGCCATGCTGAACTATGAGTCAGTTAAGCCTCTTCCCTACATAAATTATGCAGTTTCAAGTATGTCCTTATAGCAGCATGAGAATGGACTAACACAGTAAATTTGTGCCGAGAGTAGGGAGCTATTTTAACGATACCCAAAAACGTGGAAGTGACTGTGGAATAGGGTAACAGGCAGAGGTTGGAACAGTATAGAAGGCTCAGAAGAAGATAGAAAAATGTGGGAAAGTTTGGAACTTTCTAGAGACTTGGAGGGCTCAGAAGACAGGGAAATGTGAGAAAGTGTGGAACTTCCTAGAAACTTGTTCAAGGGCTTTGACCAAAATGCTGATAGTGATACGGACAATGAAGTCCAGGCTGATGTGGTCTTAGATGGAGATGATATGGACAATGAAGTCCAGGCTGATGTGGTCTTAGATGGAGATGAGGAACTGTTGGGAACTAGAGTAAAGACCACCCTTGCTATGTCTGGATGTCCGCCCAGAAGTTTGTTGCAGGGGCAGAGTCCTCATGGAGAACATCTGCTAGGGTAGTGCAGAAGGGAAATGTGGGGGTTGGATCTCCCACACAGAAGCCCCACTGGAGCAATGCCCAGTGGAGCTGTAAGACAAGGACCACCATCCTCCAGACCCCAGAATGGTAGATCCACGAACAGCTTGCACTATGCACCTGGAAAAAGCACAGTCACTCAACCCCAGCCCATTAAAGCATCCATGAGGGGAGCTGTACCCTGTAAAGCCACATGGGAGGACCAGTGCAAAGCCATGGGAAACCACCTCTTGCATCAGCGTGCCCTGGATATAAGACACGGAATCAAAGGAGATCCTTTTGGAGTTTTAAGGTTTAATGACTGCTATATTGGATTTTAGACTTGCTTGTGTCCTTCAGCCCCTTCAGTTTGGCCAATTTCTCCTATTTGGAATGAGTGTATTTACCCATTGCCTGTACCACCATTGCATCTAGGAAGTAATTAACTTGCTTTTGATTTTACAGGGTCATAGGCAGAAGGGACTTGCCTCACCTGAGATGAGACTTTGGACTTGGACTTTTGAGTTAATGCTGGAATGAGTTAAGATTTGGGGGAACTATTGAAAGGGCATGATTATGTTTTGAAATGTGAGGACATGAGATTTTGGAGAGGCCAGAGATGTAATTACATGGTTTGACTCTATCCCCACCCAAATCTCATCCTGAATATTAGTTCCCATAATCCCCATTTGTTGCGGGAGGGATGTGGTGGGAGGTCTTTTAATTATGGAGGCAGTTACCCTCATGCTTTTCTCATGATGGTGTGATAGTGAGCGAGTTCTCATGAGATCTGGTGGTTTTATAAGGGGCTTTTCTCCTTTCACTACTTCCTTTCCTTCCTGCCACCATGTGAAGAAGGATGTGCTTGCTGCCCCTTCTGCCATGATTGTAAATTTCCTGAGGTCTCCCTAGCCAGGCTGAAATTTGCATCTATTAAACCTCTTTCCTTTATAAATTATGCAATCTCAGGTGTACTATTTAACTTATATCTCTACCCAATTTTCTACTTAGAATCTCTTGCTTCATCTCTAGTACATACCATGCTCTTATTAAATGTCTGCTTTTATTTTCTGGCTGTTTCATTACTCATAAAATAAAATCCAAACCCCTTGGTACAACATGAAAGCTACTTTACAATTAGTTTGAAACTAGCATCCAGAGCCTCATCTCCTTTGGTTCCACCTCAGACACTGAGTCAGCTGAAGCTCCAGTCTTGCAGTTCCTTCCTTATACACTAGTTTCTTCCCTAGAGCATACAAATCTCACCTCTCCATTTTCCTAAGGCCAATCTTCAAAACCCAGCCCTGCTTAGCCCATGTAAATCCTTCACGTAAATCCTTACATTTTTTCCATAATAATGACTGTCCCAGAACCCTCCTTTTGTTAGAGCGTCTCCTCATTTTCTCACAAAGGTAAATGGGAGATAAACTTGACTCTGCAAATGTGGAAAACATGTACTTCATATTTATATTTGACTGCTATCAATAATAGATTTAGATAATTGTGAAGAAAATATTTATTTTAGAGGTTTTTCCTCTCAAATCTATTACAGATTTTGTGTATTTATAATAAATTCTAAAATTTAGAAAGAATAAGGGACAATATAAATATTCTTTTGTAGTATATATATACACACATATATTCCAAAGCTGATGTTATTATATTTTTAATTGCAATACATTATAAAATAATTTATTATATAAAAAAGTAACACCTGTTTTTAGAAAGTTACTTGCTTTCTGCCTGTCTGTCTCTGCCTTCTACACTGGAACATACATGGTAGTAAACACTGTTTCCTATTTTTTTTTCTAAATGTAAAGCATCACTATAAAAGTGATTCAAATAATACTGAAAGTAATGAGAATTACTATTATTTTGACATGCTAAATATCATCTCATGGCCATATTATCTTCGTGTAGGCAAGTAAGTTAACTGAATGGAGGAACATCTCCTGAGAGCGTAACTCATCAGTTGTAAGTCGTGGCTAAAAATTTAGAAAATTTGGTCATAGTTTCATCTCAGATTCTGAGCATAGTCTTATCATTTGCAGACTATAACAATATCATTTCTAAATAACTATTATGTGTTGTTTCCTGAGACCTGGAAACACAGGGTATTTTTATAAGTATTTTAAAGGAAATAATCAAACATATATTATCTAGCCCTTAAGAAGAAGAAAATATCCCATATTTTGAGATTCCTACTGAAGATCAAATAGAGAGATAAAACAGGTCATGTCATTTGACTACACATAAGAATAAAAAAATCAGGGAGACACGCCCATTCAAGAACTCAGGTTCAGGTGGGGGTGGGACAAGACACACTGTCAAGTTTTGGCAATTTCAAGTTTTCAATTGGGAAAGCATATTACTATGTAGCATCCAGGCATGTGGAAACAATTTTCTTATTTTTCATTTTATATAAATATCTGTATAGACTTGCTATGGATCAGGCAGCAAGGGCTGCATACAAAGCAACTCAGCACTCAAAGACAAAGTTAGTCAGAAGTTGAGCAGTTTACTCATGGGCAGCAGAGAGCTAGCTATTGAAAAGGGGTTCAAGAGCAGTGTAATCTTTAAATGCAATGCTTACATGACTACCAAGGCAAGAGAACACATAAACACTGGCAGATAAATAGTCTATAACTTCTTGATTTTATTTCTCATCCATATTATTATTTTATGAGGAGTTAGAAGTAGAGTTGGAAGGTAATTTAGTAACATTTTTTTTCTCATGATCACATACCAGATCGCAGGGAAAATTTAATGGATTTGGTCATCTGTCTATTTTCCAAATGTACTTTATTGTCATAGTCTTGGCTATAATCTTCCCTTTTTTCCCAAGTCCTATTTTAGTCCTCTCAGTGTGCTTGTGTTTGAGTAAAATTCTATCAAAAATTATTAATCTATGGTCAGATTTCTGTTTCTATATTTTTCATGCTGGAATTCAGTTGGCAGTGTCACAGAGATTCAAGCAAATTTATAACTTCAGAAGATTGCAATAATAGAAATGCTGAGTAGAACATAATAAATAGTGCCCATTCATTCAAAATACCTACTTCAATTCTTAGTAAAATAAAACACAAATACAAGGTTTTCTTAGACATTTATAGAGCATTTAATGTGCCCACATAGGCATTATTTGATGTAATTCTTTTAAACCTGGCTTCCACTAGTATAAAGCAAATCCATTATATACACATGAATATTAAGACACATTAAAATTTAATTAATCTGAATAAGCTGCAGTATCAATTTTCTAATTATATTGCTAAAATGTTCAATATAAAAATCTTAGGAAATTATTAAATATGTTCCTATATATTAAATTGCTATTTAAAAATCTTCAGCTTCTATTCTCATCAATGAAATTTTTTGCTTTATTATGCTACCATCCAATAAATTACACATTAAATCTTTTATATACAGCTGAAATGTAAACACTCACAAAGAATATGCTGAGTAAAGCATTTATAAGTTTCTGTTTGTAATTTATAGTTTTCATTTTGGGATTCAGATACTTAATGAAAATAATTATTTTTTGATATTATTAACTATTGAGCATTACCCATTTAATCAGCTAGTTTTAATTTACTATCTGCTAAAAGAGAATTAAAATTTAAAAAGTCACAGCATAAAGCTTTTTAAGATTTATTGCCTCATGATGAAACAAGGCAAAAAAAAGTATCCCCTGAATGCCTTTCATATAATACCTGAGTCTTATAATTATGATATGGTGCTAAACCTCTTTTCTCTAGATATTAGAGTTGAAAGTGCAAATTCCGAGCTTATCTGGAGTACAGATTCATTATGAAGTCGAGAGAGTGAAGAGTGAGAAATAAGGTGAGCAAGGTAGGGTAGGACTAGGTTGTACAGAGCCTTAAATTTCACTGTTTCCTTGTGTACTTGGACAACAAAGAACTCTGAGACTTTTAATAGAAAGTAGCATGACAAACAGTGACTTATAAAGGTTAACCTGGTAATAGGTTCTGAAATTTTATAAGAAGTTTACAAAATATACTGCTCCTTTTCCCTGACTTAATCTTCTATTATCAGTGTATCTAGCCTTAAGCCATTAGCTTAGAGATCACACAGAGGAGGAGCTTTAGAAGAGAGGAAGACTACCAAATGATTTAATGAGGATCCTAAAATAATTATACTATGTCAACCAGCTTATGGCTACAATATAAATTTCCATTGGTTGAATTGCCAGCTCAGTATAAATAAGTCACTTATTAATATTGATAGATTTGGAGAGGCATACTAAACAGGAATATCTGAAATACTGTTAAGGAAACTGTGTTTGCTGTCAGTTCTGCTTATAGAAGGTCAAGTGTACTCAATTCATTTCTACCCCATCAAAAAGGTAGGGCATTTAAACAACATGCACTAAGTTAAAAGATAATTGACTTTTTGGGAAAAATATTCTTAAGGATAAGAGAAAAATATTAATATTGTCTATGCACTAGTAAATGAAAGGCACTCTGATTTTTAAATGGTCAGATAGTATTGAGTAATCTCACACAAAAATAAATAACAACTGGTCAATAAAATATGCAAAGAAATTTAACCTCACAGTTAAATAGTGTATTTCAAGTCAATACATTTAGTTGTATTTTTTTCTCAACAAAATGGTACCAGATTGATAATATACACATTGATGAATTTTAGAATGCATAGGTATTCACACTCAGTATGGGTTCTCAGTGTACCTGGTATATTTTAAAGCATAATGTGTTGGCTGCATAAGAAAAATTCTAGCTTCAGGAATCTAATCTAGAGAACAACAATCACAAAGATGTTCCCTGGAGCATTTTGTAGCAGTGAAAACCTCTAATGCTAAACTATGATGCAGCAGTTAAAACAGTAAGATGGAACTATATGATTAGCATGGAAAAATCTTCATGCTAAGTGAAAGGCTGGTGGCAGAATATATACAATGTGATTCTATTTCTACTCTCAAAAACCCAAAGGAAAAGACATGTGTGTACATGTGCACACATGTATAACTGTGTGTGCATATATATACACATGTATACATACATCACAGTATCACATATATATGAACATATAATGAACATGAAGAGTTTTGGAAGAAAGGCACTAAAATAAAAACAGTCTATAACAGTTATTGCCGTCAAGAAGGAATGTGGTATGGAGGTAACAGCAAGCAGTCCTTTCACTAGTCATGTACTGTTTGAAGTTTTCAAATAAATGGTTCAAGTGACACTTGTAAAATGAAAAAATAAATGCTTGTGAGGCTATATGATCTTGAAAATAACTGACACTGATTGAATCTAGAACATATTGAGTACTCCGTAAATTCAAGTATATTTTATGTAATTTTAAAAATGATTTACAAGCTTTGAAAATTACAAATATTGGCCGAAGATGGTGGCTCACGCCTGTAATCCCAGCACATTGGGAGGCTGAGACAGGCAGATTGTCTGAGTTTAGGAGTTCGTGACCAGTCTGGCCAATACGGTGAAACCCCGTCTCTACTAAAATACAAAAAATTAAACGGGCGTGGAGGCAGGTACCTGTAGTCCCAGCTACTGGAGAGGCTGAGTCAGGAGAATTTCTTGAACTCGGGAGGCGGAGACTGCAGTAAGCCGAGGTCGTGCCACTGCATTCCAGCCTAGGCGACAGAGTGAGACTCCATCCCCCCCACCACCCCAACTTCC